>NW_017731459.1:3681785-3686878 GCF_001890085.2 Hipposideros armiger | reverse complement strand
GCCGTCCAGAAGCCGGCGACTGATCTGCCTCGCCTGGGAAGAGTGCAATAATGGTGCCAACTTGGACCAGTGAAGCAACATCCTCCACAACTAGGCTGAAGAACAAAAAAGGGACAGCAACTTGTCTGTTTCCCTTCCCCCAGTTCCCCAGCTCTGTTCCCATCCCCCAATTCCCCAATAAAAATCTTTAAAAATAAATAAATAAATAAAATAAAAAAGGCAGTCTCTTGGAAGGAACCATTTCTCTTTTCAGAAAAGGAGTTTTATGTGAGTCAAGTGTTGGCCTGAAACTCAGATTATAAATTTTAATATTAATTTGTTTGACCTTAAATTTTTGCTTTTTTTATGGTTGCTTTCAGATATTAATGATGAAAACATATGTAAACTGTTTCATAGGAGATACGGAGTGCCACATGCTAGAAATATTTTATAACATTCTGAGGTAACAAAGCTCTTGTTAGTGATTAATAATAAGGAAAGAAACCTCTTATTAGACACATTTTAAAAAAAAACACCATTTATGTAATTTTCTTTCATTTTAAAATTTATGTGGATACATGACATAATTAAGTACTAATAGTGTTGGTCGGCTGATGAAGGACGGTTTGATTGCCTCAAACAAGATTGCTGAGCCTAATAATTCTGGGCAAATGAAATCAACTACACAATTACATATAATTTGACAATTTTACGAGTTTGCTAGGGAAAATTATAAAATGACTAGTGCATAAATTTTCAAATTTTCCTTTTCTAAAATTTAGAAGCCAATTCCATGGGTGAAAATAATTGTGGGGTTTGTTTTGCAATCATTAAGATACAGCCTAGTGCTTATGTGTAATCATGGGACCCTGGGGAGCAATGCAGTAAATGGCTCACTCCTGTTTTGGGAATCATTGAGTGGGTGTTTTTGCCTGCTGGTTGGTTTCAGCACTCCATGGACTTTTTCAAGGATGGGTGCCTACATCTCCTGCTGTCTGTGATGCCTTATATATATTCCAAGGCAGCCTAACAGGTATGATGCTCTTTTGGGAGTACAGACTGCAAATTCAAGTTTAAGCATCTATGCAGATTTTTTGTTGTTGAAGAATTTTTTTGGTCTGTTTATTGTCATAGATTTTTTTTTTTTTACCTTGCATAAAGCAGCGCAGGACTGAATTAATGTGTGATGAAGTCAAATGCCGAAGCTTAAAGGCCCTTCCTTTTCATTACCTCCGTATACTGTTATATAGTATTTTAGGGTTGGCATCTAAGTCCAAATCATGACAGAAGAAATTTTCCTCAGTCTGGGTTAGTGTTATGCTTAAACATTAAAACTGATGATGATTGGGCCGGCCGAGTGGCGCGATGGTTAAGAACTCGCTTGGGATGCCAGAGGGCCCCGGTTCGGATCCCACATATGAGGGCCAGTGACACTGCCCTCCACAGCTAAGATGCTGAACAACAGCTCAACCTGGAGCTGGGCTGCCATGAGTCGCTGGCGACGGCGTAGGCTGCAGTCCCTGTGGCAGTGGGTTGCCATGGGCTACCGTGTGTAGCCAGCAGCCAGCGTGAGCGGCCAGCAGCCGCAGTGAGCGGCCGTCCAGAAGCCGGCGACTGATCTGCCTCGCCTGGGAAGAGTGCAATAATGGTGCCAACTTGGACCAGTGAAGCAACATCCTCCACAACTAGGCTGAAGAACAAAAAAGGGACAGCAACTTGTCTGTTCCCCTTCCCCCAATTCCCCAGCACTGTTCCCATCCCCCCAATTCCCCAATAAAAATCTTTAAAAAACAAACAAACAAAAAAAAACTGATGATGATTTTGTATGTATATATATTTTTAAATCTACATCAAGGTGACATGAAACACCAATAAAGCTCCACAGATAGGAAGGCTAGAACTAAGACATCTTCTCCAGAGCTTTATCCCTGGAAAGTTGTGATAAGAGAACCGTTAATTAAAAAACTGTGAGTTCAGTAGTTACAACAGAAGAGATTGGTTAATTTGACTCTGTGAATAGTAAAATGTGGCAAAATATACTATACCAAAGGTAAATAGCACAGAGGTGGGTGAAATAATCAATACACATTGTAAGCAAGGGCTATGTTCTTCAATAAACAAAGAAAAAAACTCTTAAAAATTATTGAGAGTAAGGCAGATTAACGTTTGGAAAAAGGGTTTGAAGAGGGTGTGAAGAAATAGAAATGGCCAATAAATGTATAAAACGCTCAGTCAAGCACATATTGAAATACAAATCAAAATAATGAGATACTGCCTATCTGACTGACAAAACCAAAAGTTTGATAATACAGGTTTTGGCAAGGAGGTAGGTGACAAATACTCTAAGATACTTTAGAGGTGGGGATATAAACTGTTCTAACCATTTTGTGGGATCACTAGGGAAAAATTTCAAAATGCTAAATGTATGTATTCACAAATTCCATTTCTAGGAATTTGTTAACATATATTTGCAAAGATATATATACCGGGGGTGTCAAAAAAATGTATATACATTTTAAGAGATGTTATCTATGTATTACTTTTCGAAGTTGAATTGAGTTACAGTAGCAATGTGTAGTATGACATTCACTCAGAAGATGGTGTTAAATAAATGCTAGTGTCACCATGTGACAGGCAGGACAGTCAAAGAAACCGGTGGAAGCATGGTGGTTGTCATTTGAGGAGCAAAAGACCATTTTGAAATGGTATTTGAAATTCGAGAATGTTGTGGAAGTACAACGACAATGGAGGCGTGAATATGTAACAGAACCTCCAACACGCCTAACAATTGCACACATTCGTGATAAGTTTGAGATGCATGGTATTGTGAAGAAATTGAAAAAGCATGTGCAGTGATACAAGTGGACACTTTGGTCAACGTTGCTCAAGCAGTAGTTCGCCGTAATCAGAAGTGTCTGGACACTGATGGTAACCACTTTGNCTTTTTACAGAAAAAAAAAAAAAGGGGGGATTATATTACTTTCTGTGATAGTGTGATTTCTGAACTGCTGTTTTAGGAATTGTAGTTCTTTTAAAGATCTATAGTATGATGGAGCCAGCCGTTAAGAACCCTGGCGTTATAGTTTTTGAATCATGCCACAAGGCTCACGCATAGAACATTTTTCACAGAGAATTTGCCATTCGACAGCAAGTATGCATAACATGTCTATTTGTAGGTTTGCATTCCCACTTCTGTTCTTATTTTGGAGTCTGCAAGGGGAATTTAAGTTTTAAAGTACCGCTACTACAGGTCTTCTGACTTGTGAGTCTCCAAATTAACTCTAGCCAATCATGGTATTTTGATCTTTGTTGGCATTTCAATCATTTCTGTCATTTTACTCTCAGATTTTCTAGTTTCAGTAATAATAGTATTGTCTCCTTTCCTAGCTACCCTATCTAAGCAAACTTTTGAAGAAGGGTTTGAAACAGGTTACCAAAGCAGCCATCTTCACATCAGTTAATTCCTCAGGATAATGAGTGGAACAAGTCTCCGCCTCATGGAGCTTAAGTTTTGATTATTTTTGCTGAGTTAAATGATGTCTTCATACTCTCAGTCTGTCCTGGGTGTACATATTTTACTTCATATTGTAGACTTTTTTGTGACAGTGCAGGCTGTTGCTCCTATTCTTGTTGAATTCCTATTCACCTACAGTCTTACTTCATCAATAGATGTGACTCTTTGACTTTATGCAAGTTTTACTTGTTTGCATGGGAGGTCGTTTTCTCTCCTGCCATTTTTGATGGCATCTATTACCATCCTCTTAAATTCTCTACTGGCTTCCACTGCTGATCGCATCAGGTGAAGCCTCAGCTTCCCCTTTGGAGCCATCAACAAGCATAACCTGGGACTATGTGCTACTTTTCATCTCTTTATCACTTTGAATCACTGAGAAAAATCTGTGAATTTTTTCATCTGATCATCTTATTGCAAATGTTAAGACTGCCCAATATGATTAATTCACAAATTCCTTCTAGCATCCATTTTCAGTTTGGTACAATTTTTTTTTTTTTTTACAATTTTACTTTTTCTATCCAGCTTTCATTCATAAAGTAAAGGTACTCAGGTCCTTCCTCCCTACTCTTTACTCTCACACAGCTCAACATGCAGCTTGTAATTTTGTTCTTCTTGGGGAGTCAGTTATGTAGTGCTTATAACAATGGGAATGTTTAATTTGTTTTAGTCTGCATATCTATCAGTGAGTTGGGTTGACCTTACACATGTTTGTTCTCATTGTTATTATTGTGTATATTACTTTTGGAGCCAGTCTTGGTTGAGATTTCAGCTCTCTCCATTTACTAGTTGTGTGACTGCAAAGTGAGTTAACTCTGGCATATAATTTCCCATATCTGTAAAACGGGAATAGTAATATTTCTTGCCATACTGCTGGCTCTTAGAGTACCTGGTATTTAATGAAAGTTAAATAATTTTTAGCTTATTATTAATTAATATCAATTTTGGGTGCCAAATACTCAATGCTGTTTGATAATACAGTTGGTTTTAATGCAAACAATTGATAAGAGCTGGCTGTCCTGATGTGGATGTTAGTATATGCTACTGCTTACAATATCTCAGTAAAGAATCTGATTATTAAGTAAATTAGTGTAGCCCAGTGCTTCATTTCATCAACCTGGACTAATTCAACTTCAGTGGACAATGCATGTTACCACCTTATACCGTGTTTCCCTGAAAATAAGACCTAACCGGAAAATCAGCCCTAGCATGATTTTTCAGGATACTCGTAATATAAGCCCTACCCCAAACATAAGCCCCAGCTAAGATCGTCAGCCAGACATGACTGTTTGAATAAATGTAGATTTTTGTACATGAATAAATGAATAAATGTAGATTGTTGGAGCAAAAATTAATATAAGACTCAGTCTTATTTTCGGGGAAACACAGTATTAAACTGACAACTACTAGGGCTGGAGCAGATTAGTGGTAGTGTGATGACAACTGATCATTATTATGCATTATAAAAAAGGCAGTCTCTGGGCTGGCTGAGTGGCACGTTGGTTAAGAGTTGGCTTGGGACGCCAAAGGGCCCCGGTTCAGATCCCACATATGAGGGCCAGTGACACTGCCTTCTACAGCTAAGATGCTGAACAACAGCTCG
>NW_017731459.1:3632961-3678820 GCF_001890085.2 Hipposideros armiger | reverse complement strand
CTCTTGTAATTGCAGAAGTCAAACGTGACTTGTATTCATCTTTTGTTATCAGTATATATTGAGTATTACAATTTTAATACAGTTTTTCCTTTCTTAAAATGTGTATACATTTTTTGGGCACCCTTTGTACAGAGGTGTATATACCGAGGTATGTCTACAAGGTTGATTACTGCAGCTATTTTTTTAAACTGTAGTTAAATTAGATTACAGAATTGTTGGTTAATAATACACTTCACCACTAATCTGTACATTGTCCTTCCCCCCACCTTTGTATTTATGAGTCCTTTCTTTAAAGAAATTATCTTAAATATATATAACTAAACAATATATTTTTGCTTAACTTTGTAAAAAATAAAATAGGCAGGTCTTCTGAGACATGGTTTCACTCAAAATTATGTTACTAAGAATGATACTGCCGTAGAATATTCTATTGTGTGACTATACCAAAATTCACTTCCTGATTTTTTTTTTTTTTGATTAGTACTTGTGTTTCCAGTGTTTTGTTAGTAAAAGCAGTGCTGCTGTCAACATCCTTGTTGATGTCTCCTGGTACAAATACACAACTGTTTCTCTGCGAGTGGCATTGCTGGGGGTCAGTAGGCTCTACAAATATTTAAATTTGTATAGTAATATTAAACTGTATTTCCAAAGTGGTATTTATCAATTTACATTCATACAAACAGTAGATGAGACTCAGTTCAGTCATCCTTTCCAACCTTTAGTGTTGTTACATGTCTTAAGTGTAGAATAGCATCTGATTGTGCTCTTGATTTGAATTTTCCTGAATTCTAGTAATGTGGAGCATCTTTTTATGTGTTCATGGGTGACATGTATTTTTCTGTTCTGTAAAATGCATATTTATATTTTTTGCCTGTTGGGTTGTTTATTACTGATTTGTAAAAGTTCTTCCCCCCCTTTTTCTTGCTTTTAGTACTATTATATCTTCTGTATTTTATTCTTCATCCAGTTTTCCAAATAGTATCCTAATTTTATAATCTTTAAAGTGCGCAATTTGGGTGTTTAATGATTAAAACTAATAATTTATTCATTATGATGATTATTGCAATTTTTAAAATTATTGTGACTTAAATTATTCTCCCAGAACTGTTCACTTTTTATCTATTATTCTATCTCATCTCTCTTTTCCAACTTCCTTGTAAATTCTGGTAACTCTGATTTACTTCCAGTCCCTGAAGCGTTATTTTCTAATTTGCTCTCTCCCGTGTTCATTCTCCTTGTTGAAAGTATCTGTCTTTTGCTTATGCATTCTTTCACCTAGTTGAACCTAAGGTTCCCTAAGTTCAAGGCCATGTTCTTTCCCTCTTGAGTGTGCCTATATGTCCTTTAAGCATTTTGTAATTTCTGATGTTTGTCCTGGATGTAATATTCCATAACAAAGTATACCTAACTGAAAAAAATTTGAGATATATATGAAATTGACATACAACATTATGTTAGTTTTAGGTGTACCATATAATGATTCAGTATTTGTATATATTGTGAAATGATCACTACAATGAGTCTAGTTAACGTCTGTCACTATGCAGTTACAATGTTTTTGTGTGTGATGAGGACTTTTAAGATCTCTTAGAACTTTCAAAAATGCAATACTGTATTATGAACTGTAGTCACCACATTAGAAATTGCATCCCCATGGCATATTTATTTTATAACTGGAAGTTTGTACCTTTTGACCCTCTTCACCCATTTTGCCCAGCTTTCTGACCTCCTGCCTCTGGCAACCAAAATGTGTTCTCTGTATCTATGAGCTCGGTGTTTTGTTTTGTTTCTTAGATTCCACATGTAAGTGAGATGATAGAATATTTGTCTATGTGACTTATTTTACTTAACATAATGCCCTCAAGGTTCATCTGTGTTGTCTCAAATGGCAAGATTTCCTTTTCTTATAGCTTATAGCTTAATAACATTCCAGAGTGTGTGGTGTGTGTTTGTGTGTGTGGTATTTTCTTTCTTCATCCATCGGTGAACACTTAGATTGTTGTGTTAGATCTTGGTTATTGCAAATAATGCTGCAGTCAACATGAGGATGCTGATATCTTTTCTAGTTATGTATTTTCTTCAGATAAACACCTAGAAGTAATTGTTGGATCATATGGTAGTCTTATTTTTAGTTTATTGAAGAACCTCCATTATATTTTCCATAGTGGCTGGTTAGTGTATGGCGTTAATGGTCCAGTTTCATTCAGTGGCTGTCCAGTTTTCCCCATGCCATCTATTAAAGAGATTGTCTTTTCCCCATTGTATATTCTCGGTTCCTGTGTTGAAAATTAATTGATTGTATATGTGTGGGTTTATTCTGCGCTTTCTATTCTCCATTGATCTACATGTCTGTTGTTATGCCAACACCATACTGTTTTCATTACTATAGCTTTGAAATATAGTTTGAGGTCAGAGAGCATGATCTCTCCATCTTTGTTCTCTTTTCTCAAGACTGCTTTGACTAAATGGTGTTTTGTGGTTCCGTATAAATTTTAGGATTTTTATTTCTGTGAGAAAGAAATGAATTGGAATTTTGATAGGATTGCATTGAATCTGTAGCTTGCTTGGGCAGTATGGACATTTTAACAGGATTTTTTCAATTCATGAGCATGGAATATCTTTCCATTCATTTGTGTCTTCTTCAATTTCATTAGTGTCTTTTCATAGTACAGATCTTTCACCTCTGGTTAAATTTGTTTCTAGGTTGTTGTTGTTTTTTTATGCAATTGTAAATGGGATTATTTTCTTAATTTCTCTTTCTGATAGTTTATTAATAGTGTATAGGAATACAACAGATTTCTGTATATTGATTTTTAGATCCTACGACTTCACTGAATTTATTTATTAGTTCTAACAGTTATTTTGGTGAAGTCTTTAGCATTTTCTATATATGATATTATGTCATCTGTAAATAGTATCAGTTTTATTTCTTTTGGTCCAGTTTGGGTGCATTTTATTTCTTTTTCTTGCCTAATTGCCCTGGTGAGGACTTTAATACTGTGATGAATAAAAGTGATGAGAGTGGGCATGCTTGTTTTGTGCCTAATCTTAGAGGAAAAGGTTTTATCTTATCTCTGTTGAGTAAGATGTTAGCCGTGGGCTTGTCAAATAAGGTTTTTATTATGTTGAGGTATATTCCCTCTATATCTTCTTTGTTGAAAATTATTATCATAAGTGGATGTTGAATTTTGTCAAATGTATGGTGTGTGATCCTGTTAATGTATTCTTGAATTGGGTGTGCTAATATTCACATTGATTGATTTGCAGATGTTGAACCACCTTTGCATTTCTGGAATAAATCTCAGTTGATCATGGCGTACGATCTTTTAAATGTATTGTTGAATTCAGTTTACTAATATTTTATTGAGGATTTTGCATCTGTGTTCATCAGGGGTGTTAGCCTGTAATTTTTTTTTCTTGTGGCAGCCTTGTAATGCTGGTCTTGTAAAATGAATGTGGAAGTGTTTTTTTCTCTTTTATTATTTTTGGAAGAGTTTGAGAAGTACTAGTATTGAATTCTTTTTAAACGTTTGGTAGAATTCACCAGTGAAGCCGTCTGGTTCTGGACTTTTGTTTGTTGGGAGGATTTTTATTAGTGATTCAATCTCCTTACTAGTAATCAATCTTTTTAGATTTTCTGTTTCCTCATGGTTCAGTTTTGGTAGGTTGCATTCTAGAAATTTACCTATTTCTTCGAGGTTGTCCAATTTGTTGGCAAAAAATTATTCATAATCTCTTATAATCCTATGTATTTCTGTGGTATCAGTTATAACATCTCCTTTTTCATTTTTTATTTCATTTGAGTCCTTTTTTTTCTTGGTGAATCTAGCTGAAGATTTGTCTATTTTGTTTATCTTTTTGAAGAACCAGTTCTTAGTTTTGTTGATGTTTTCTATTGTCTTTTTAGTCTCTATTTCATTTATTTCCTCTCTGATTGGGGCTGGCAGAGTGTCTCAGTTGGTTAAGAGCATGCTCAAGAGTGCGAGCTCTGAGCAACTGCGGTTCGATTCCCGGCCCGAGTTGAGCTGCTGCTGAGCTGCCAACAGGTGGCAGGATGGCTCAGCTAAAAAAATAAATAAATAAATAAATAAATAAATAAATAAAAGAATTGTATTTCCACTCTGATCTTTAGTTTCTTCCTTCTACTACGTTTGGGCTTCATTGTTCTTTATTTCCTAATTCCTTGAGGTATAAAGTTAGGTTGTTTATTTGAGATGTTTTTATTTTATTTTTTTAAATTTTTATTGGGGAATTGGGGGATGGGAACAGTGCTGGGGAATTGGGGGAAGGGGAGCAGACAAGTTGCTGTCCTTTTTGTTCTTCAGTCTAGTTGTGGAGGACATTGCTTCACTGGCCCAAGTTGGGACCATCATTGCGCTCTTCCCGGGTGAGGCAGATCAGTCGCCGGCTTCTGGACGGCACTCACTGCGGCTGCTGGCCGCTAACACTGGCTGATGGCTACATACGGTAGCCATGGCAACCCACTGCAACAGGGGCTGCAGCCTACGCCGTCGCCTGCGACTCATGGCAGCCCAGTTCCAGGTTGAGCTGTTGTTCAGCATCTTAGCTGTAGAGGGCAGTGTCACTGGCCCCCATGTGGGATCTGAACCGGGGCCCTCTGGTGTCCCAAGCCATCTCTTAACCAACGCACCACTTGGCCGGCCCTGTTTGTTTATTTCTTGAGGTAGGCATGTATTGTTATGAACTCCCTCTTAGAACTGCTTTGCTTTATCCCATAAGTTTGGGAATGTTATATTTCCATTTTTACTTGTGTCAAGTAATTTTTTAATTTCTCTTTTGATTTTTCTGTGACCCATTTGTTCTTCAGTTGCATGTTATTTAATCTCCACATATTTGTGAATTTTCCAGTTTTTTTCTTGCAACTGATTTTTAGTTTCATACCATTGTGGTTAAAAAAAAAGTGCTTGATGTTATTTCAGTCTTTTTAGATATATTAAGACTTGTTTTGAGGCCTGACATATGATTTATCCTGGAGAATGTTTCATGTGCACTTAAGAAGAATGTGTATGCTCTTGCATTTGGATGGAATGTTGTGTATGCCTGTTAAGTCTATGTGGTTTAACCAGTCGCTTAAAGTGAGTGTTTTCTCATTGATTTTTCTGTGGATGATCTATCCATTGGTGAAAGTAGAGTATTAAAGTCCCCTACTATTGTATTTCTGTCTGTTTCTCACTTTAGGTCTTTTAGTGGTTTTCATATGTTTAGGTTTTCCTATGTTGGGTGCATAAATATTTACAAATGTTACTTAGCTAGTTTTGTGGGGTGTTTTCAGAGGAAATTGGTCAATGTGTAGCTGTAGATTTGGTATGTATGTGGGGTCAGGATGTTCCTATGTTGCCATCTTGAACCATAAACCTAAGCTTGCTTTTCAAACAATCAAAATCTTTGTTGATTTTTGACTCCTTGGCCTATCAATAACTAAGAGAAGTATGTTGAAATTTCCAACTATGTTGGCTATTTGTGTAATTCTACTTGGATTTCTGTTGATTTTTATTTATCGATTTGAGGCAACATTATTATGTACAGATGGCATTTTAAGTTGTTACATCCTCATGGTGAAGTGAATGTTTTTATTATATAGCTATCATGTCTAGTCACATTTATGGTTTTTTTTTACCTTGAAATCTATTTTATCTGATAGTAACACAGTGACACCAGCTTTCTTTTGGTTAATGTTTGCCTAGTATCTATTTTTTAATCCTTTTTTTCCTTTTTTTACACTATAAAAAATAAAAAGTGTTTTATTCCTTTTTAAACACTTTTAATTATACAATTTCAAGATAAAAGTACATTGTGACCCATAATATTAATAGTACTTGGTGAATCTACAGTAAGATTTAGATAAGTGCATGGAGGAGCGTGGTGGGAGAATCTTACGGACCACATCCAACAGTGGCACATAGCGTGCCCTCACAGTCACTTGATAGTAATTCAACTGCATAGCCTCACCTAATTGCAAAAGAGAGAGGCTCTCAAAAAATTCATGTTCTCTTCTTCTTGAGCACATTGTTAGACCACATGTATGCCCAGGAAGAAGGGGGAAAACATGACACTTGGTGAGGAGCTCGCCTCTTATGCCAGAGTCTGCCGTTCTGGTAACCAGATCACTATGTTGGGGACCCTCCTTCCCATAGAGAACACACCTCATCCCCAAAAGATAAACAAAGTCCCCTCCATTCAGTACACGCAGCTCCAATTCTAGGATCTCTAGGTGATATGTAGTCCTCTCCATCAGATCTGGATATAGTGCTTTATGGTTTTGTTACCTTCCCCACTACTGTCCTTCACTCCTAATTCAGAAACAGGGACAAGATAACAAATAAACAATACAATTTGGAAAGGGGAATAATGGAAGATACACAGCAATTATACAGCAATGATGAGATTCTGCTCGGCAGGCATTATGAAGTCCCCCTTGTCCTAGCAGTGGGGGAAGCTCCTATTCTGTTTTTTTGGGAGGGACTCCCTTACCATGGGTTTTGGTGACTCTTAACTTCAAACTCTGGAAGTTTCTTCCTTGTGTATCACCTTTTATAGCTATATCTGAAGTAGATATTAGGGAATATTTCTTTCTAGAGGGCCATGGTTATTTCACAGCCATTTCTTACCTGTGGAATATTGAAGACCTGAAGATTCGTTTATAATTACAGCACATTTTAGGCTAGGCTATTGATTATTTGACAGAATTTAAGAATTTGGTAGTCTTCTAATCTGTTTGATTTTAGTAAGTGCCGTGTGCCAATAGCCACACCCACATTTCTTTGTTAAATAGCAGCCTCAGGCTTACTTTATTTTATTTTTTGCTTCCTTTCCCCTATGCCTCTCTCTCAGTGCTGTCTATCTGGAGACACCCAAAACAATAGGCTTGTAAAGAAAGGGAGCAGCAGGATTGAATCTGATCTTTGCTACAGGATTTAGTGACTCTGTTTAAAAGAAGTTTGAATAATCTCTTGTAGCCCAAGGTACTTTTAAATCTTATTTTCTACTTAAATAGTTGAAAATATAATAGTATTTAGAAATAGTATTTAGAAATAGTTGGTCCTCAGTTTCTGTACTCTCTCCCCTTTTATTTCTGCTTACAAACCAATCAGTTCTTTCCTGAGTACTTTCTTATAATGCCTTGCTAAATACAGCAAGGAGAAATCATTCTTCACTAACATTTTGGCACTTTCCAACCTCCTCTCTGGATCTGCATGCTTTGTCTGCCCTCCCCATTATCACGGGCAGTAGTATCACATGACAAATATATTCATGTTACCAGCTCTGATACATGTTTCCTGTGCTGTCAGCCACTAGGCAGATGTCACATATGTCAAATTTTTGTTCTAGAAGCATCCCACTGCAAGGTAGCTGTTTCTTTCTTAGGTAGTTAAAGTAGGCTAATGTGGCATATATACAGAGGGTGCCCCAAAAATGTGTACACATTTTAAGAAAGGAAAAAACTGTTAACATTGTAATATTCAATATATACCAATAACAAAAGATAAACGTAAGTCACATTTGACTTCTGCAGTTACAAGAGGTGCTCAAAGTGGTTCCCATCAGCTCCAGACACTTCTGATTACGGCGAACGATTGCTTGAGCAACGTTGACCAAAGTGTCCACTTGTATACATTTTTTTGGGCACCCCCGGTATTTAATAGACATCTAATGTCTTAAACACAACAGAAGCTTAATTATTGCTCAGCTGATGCAGTTGGGGGTGGTGTGTGAAGAAGTCAGCTGCGCTCTGCAGTTATCGAGGACCCGGTTGGAGGAAGCTCCACTGTCTTCAACCATGGCTGGCCTCCAGCCAGCTCACTTTCCGTGGCTAGTTCTCAGTCACGTGGCTACATGTACCTTCAAGGGACGGTAGGAAATGAAGCGCAGATGTGTACCCAGGAAACAAGGCATTATCTTGTAAAATTGAACATCGCCATATCTGTGACCTACATATTCCGTGACCTAGCATCGCTACTTTTGAGTATATCCTAAGGAAGCTCTTGCAAATGTATACCTGGTGACCATATACAAATATTCACAGCAGCACTATTCATAATAGCAAAAACGCTGGGAACAACCGAATGTTCATGAACTGGAATGTAATAAATATAATGAGATATTTCATGTATAACATAGATTTTAAATGTGTAGTGAAATGTACTACAGTCTCACAAAATGCATGAATAAATCTTAGTGTTACAGTGCTGAGTGAAAAAAAAACTAGTTGCAAAAGACTATACAGCATGTACCATTTTTATAAGATTCAAAATCAAGCAAAACTACATGGTATATTTAGGAATATATACATTGTGATAAAACTGTTAAGCAAGGGAACAAAAAACAAATCAGGAGCATGTTTATTGGTTGAGAGGTGGAGAAAGGAAATTATAGATAAGGAATATAGAAGAAATGTAGGAGGGGTATTTGAAGCAAAGTGGCTGAAAAGTTTTTTAGAATGTGTTAAAGATATGAATCCTCAAATTGAAGTAGAACATTGAGCCCTGAATAGAATCAATAAAGGTAAATTTATACCTAGACACATTGTAATAAAACAGAACTTCAAAGTCAAAGAAAAGTCTTAAATAAATGGTGCAAGGTGAGTAAAATACCTAAAAGAATTAGCAGTTAAACTAACAATAGATCTCAATAGCAACAATAGATGGGAATTGAAAACCAAAACAATGAGGTACCACTCTACACCTATTAGAATGGCTAAATTTTAAAATCTCACAGTAACCAAATGTTGGCAGTATTTAGAGTAATAGAAGCTCTCATTTATTTGTTGGTAAGGATTCAAAATGGCACAGCCACTTTGGAAGACAGTTTGGCAGTTTCTTTATATAAACACAAACTTGTATAACCTATCAATCACACTTCTAGGTATTTCCAACCGAGTAGAAAACATACACAAAAACTTGCATTCAAAGGTTTATAGCAGAATTATCCAACTTGGAAGCAACCAAGATGTCCTTAAATAGATGAATGGATAAACAAACTCTGGATGCATCCATGCAATGGAATATTACTCAGCATTAAAAAGTAATGAGCTATCTTTCCACTAAAAGACAAGGAGGAACATTAAATGCATATTACCGAGTGAAGGAAGCTAATCTGAATAGTTCCATATTGTATGATAACAGTTATATGAAGGAAAAGGCAAAACTATGGATATGTTAAAAAGTACAGTGGTTGCCAGGGTTTCATGGGAAAGGAGGGAAGGTGAAGCACAGGTGGTTTTTAGGGTGGTAAACTATTTTGTATGATACTATAATGGTAGATATATGTTATTATGCATTTGTCAACACCTAGAACTAACTCTATAATACAAAGAGTGACCTTAACATAAACTGTACTTAAGTTAATAGTGTATTAATATTAGTTTATTAATTGTAACAAATGAGCCACATTAATACAAAATGTCAATAATAGGAGAAACTGTAGCAAGATGAGGAGTGATATATGGGAACTTTATGTATTATCTGCTTATATTTTTAATTTTAAAAATGAGTGATAAGCAAATGTTGGAGATGTTAAAATCATGCATGTGCAAAACTGAAATATTCTACAAGATAAAATAACTTTAAAAATTGAAAAGGCAGAAAGAAATACCCTATAGTAAACATTGTAATCAATGATTAAAGAGTGACAGCTTTTTCTCTGAGATGGGAATGAGAAAAATATGTCTTTTATTATCTTTTATTATCATTGGTACTAGAGAAGATCATAACCACTTCAGTAGGCAAGAGAAATAAAAGGTATAATATTGGGAAGGAAGAAAGAAAATCGTTATTTACAAATGAATTGATTTTGTGTGTAGAAAATCATTAGAGTATTTAAATTTGGAAATGTTTCTAGATACAAGGTAAATATGTGAAAAGTGTTTTATATATATATATATATATATATGCAACAATTAGTTACATTTAAAAATTCAATTTTAATACAAAAGTAACAACATCAAATAACCAGGGGGGAAAAAATCTGAAAATGAGCAGAGTGTGTGTGGAAAACTACTAGACTTATTGTGAGAAATTTAAAAAGTCCTAACTAAATAATGGAACCTACCATGTTTCTGGATTGGAAGACTTAATATTGTAAAGATCTTAATTCTTCCCAAACATTCTATAAGTTCAGTGCAATCCCAGTAAAAATTTCATCAAGTTTTCTAGTAGAAATTGATATGCTGATTCTAAAACATAAGTGGAAATTCAGAGAACCAAGAATAGCCAAGAATAACCAAGGTAATCTTAATGAATAAGAAAAAAGTGGAAGGCCTTAGTTACCAGACATCAAGATTTATTATAAAGCTTTGTAATCAAAACAGGGTCTTACTGGCGCAAAAGTAGACAAAACAGACCAATGGAACAGAATACAAAGTCCAGGAGTACATCTACTTGTATATGTTGCCAAAAAACAAACTTGTCCTTGGTGTTCATCGCAGGAAAGAATTCAAGAACTCACCAAGTCAGCCAAGCAAGAAGTAGATTTATTAGAGAAGGGTAGTCCGCTCTTGAGATTGGGAGAGTGGGCAGGCTTGGAGAAGAGCAGCTGCCCTGAAGAGAAGTGGTGTCTGGGAATTTATTACACTTGAAATGAAAGGGTGGAATATTCAGGACTTAAGGGTTGCATCGTAGGCGTTCTCAGGTGGGTCCTGGCTGACTCCTTCCAGTCCGGAGGGGGCGTCTTTGTCCTTATTTGGCTCTCTTGGAACTGTCATGGTGCCACGGGGGTGAGGGGGTGGAGATTTTCCTTGGCTGCCATGCTAATACCATTATAATCTATTACAATCAGCTAAAATTCAGCTTACGGGGCAAGGTGGTGTCCTGATTCCCCCTCCGGCCACTGAAACCCCATCTGGCCGGATTCGAGTGGGCTTTTTCCCTAACTGCTACCCTCGCCTCTTCCTTCCTTTCTCCCAGCTCCCTTGTAGCCCTGTTCTTCCTGCCTACAGGAACATATATACCCGTGTGTGTGTGTGTTTATAACCAAGTTGCCATTGCGATGCTTTTCTAATGAAGGGTGAAGTTATCACATTGGAAGTATGATTTTACTGTACCATACTTGCTTCTCTGCCTGGTCCTTGGTCTTTTAGGGAGCTGACAGTAAATTGTGGCTCATTGTGGAATGGTCATACAGCACAGAGCACAGGCATTTGTGGCCGGGGGGCTTTTGGATGGGACAAGAAGTGTTCCCATAGAGGCATTGTACGTGTAGGTGTGCAGACAGCCTGAACTATGTTTATGTACATATATTTAAATACACATGTTCAGCCACCGCATTTTCCTATGTACAAAGTTCCATTGACTTTTCTAAGGTCATTGTAGCCCTTATGCGTCTATCCTTTGCTTTTCATTAGAAAATGGTTGGAGCCTGTGTTGTAGAATGGTGCCTGTGCTCACACTAGCTCGCGGTGCTGCTTGTGGGTGCGTTATCACAGGGTGCAACACTGGGGTTTTATTAAAATTCTTCCCCGAGCCCGTGGATTTTCAACTCACCACTGAGTGTTACTTTGAAGAATTTTGAAGGGCTTGTAGCTAGCTGCCTGTTTGCTATCTCACTCTCCTCCTCCTCCCACACACACAGGCACAGACTCTTCATGTGTACCTTCCAGGACTGTGAGACTCGAAATCCTATTATATCCACCCTTCTCGTAGAAAAGCTGTTCCTTGTTTTCAGCTGCACGGCACTGAGGCATGCACAGCTATTTGCAACTCATCTCCCCCATGGCTGGCCAGAAATTCGGGACCCACTCAGACCCCTGCATGACGGCTGCTGCTTCCTCTGGGGGCATTACCGATGTAAACTCAGTTTTTGTTTGCTTCTCTCTGTTCTTCTTTTCCCCATCTTTCCTATCTTCTGTGGCTTCTTGGCTTTTGCTCACAAAAGACTGGTCACTTACAGACCTTGCCAATTACTGAGTTCCATCTTTCTGCACTTGGACCAAATACATCACACTCAAACGGGTTTTATCATCGCGCTTCTCCTGAGCCTCATGTTATGTGAGGCTCAGGCAGCTGAGCCTGTTTGGTGCACCTGTCACCAAAGGAGGGGCTTGCACTGTGTTAGGGACATGAAAATTAGAAGGATTTAGTTCTCACCAGGCTTAGTGCCTGGGGTATTAGAGAAGTTGGTCTTCGAATAGAATAAGTTATGATCTACTGTCCCATGTCCATGCTTTAGAACAAGGGAAATAAAAGTTTAATGAGTTCTGTTTTAAGGGGATTTGTGTAGTGTGTCTAAAACAGCTTAGGAACGTGCATTTAATATTTCACAGTAGGGATGTAAAATTATAGCACATTTGAGTATTGCAAATTGAAGAATCTTGAAAAAAACTTATGCTGTATCCAGATGGTGCACTAGATTTTATCTTTCAAGCTATAATATCCTGAAATGTTAACACCACCTCATTTTTGTGCTTTTTCCCTTTCTTCCTAGAATATTTTCCTTCTTGGATATAGTAACTTTGTGCCGATGTGCACAGATTTCCAAGGTAGAGTATTAACCAGATTTTTAATTAGTAAATATCAAGTTTTATTAGCATAAGGATGAGTTTTAGTTTCAGTAAACAATTAAAAAGTCATCTTTTATATTTAACATAACACAATGTTATCATAATTACATATTTGATTATCAACTTAATGTGTATCAAGAATAAAAGCTTGAAAATACTGAGGTCGAATCAAAACTTTCTTTAACAGTCTCAATAAGTGTATCTTTTTCAACCCAATTCCTCCTCTTTTACTTCCACCTCTCAGGCCTGGAACATCTTAGCCCTGGATGGAAGCAACTGGCAAAGAATAGACCTTTTTAACTTTCAAACGGATGTAGAGGTAAGTTTACCTTGTTTTGGGCAAAAAGACTGTTTAAAAGATAAGTGAACTGCTTCCTCTTTCCTGCCTTTTTATTTTGATGCATTCAGATTTAATATTAAGGTGGAATAGAGAGGGAAAAACCCGGAAGGTATTTGTATACATCAAGAATAAAATTCTGCTTGTATTTTACTTTTGCTCTGTATCAGTAACAGGTTACTTTTCCCCCTTGTTCATATTTATAATCTGCTTTACCACTCAGCTTTTTAAAGCCTCGCACCTACATCCTTAACACCTGGTTCAATGTCCCAGCTCACACAGTCAGGCAGGAGGAGTATCTCTTAGCCTCATTTGTTCTATTCGGGTCTTCAGTTGGTTGGATGAAGCCCACTCACACTAAGGAGAGAGTCTGCTTAGTCTGCTGATTCAAATGTTCATCTCATCCTCACAGAGGGAAAACCCTCACCCTGAATAATGTTTAGCCAAATATCTGGGCACCCTGTAACCCAGTCAAGTTGACACATAAAATTAATCGTCACAAGATCACTCCTTTTCAACTTGGCATCCATATGCATCTCTTTAAACCACATTTAATCTCGAAACAACAAGTCTTCATTCCACCTAATGTGATACAGCTTTCCGGTATACAACCCAAAACACATTAACCCCGTCTTCAGAAGAGGAGGTCAAGTCCTTGAGCTCCTTGATATGCTGTGCCTTAGATACAATGAGGTAGCATAACAATACGTAAATACTATAATATAAAGTCAGTACATCTTACTTACCTTACATGGAAAGGGAACCAGAGAGGAAAGAGAAATATATTTGTTTTGTATATACACCAATGTGCATATTTATAACAAAATGGGGAGGAAATACCATGATAATTATAGTCCTCATTTCCATAACTGGTCCTGTGGTCATAGTTTTATTTATAACTACCTTCTGCCCGTTCTTTATTCCCTTTGTCTTCAGCAAGTACCTCAGCGGGTCTGGTTCTTTACCTGGTGGAGTGATGGAGTGACCCACACCCTCATTCCTGAAGTGTCTGGACCATTAGCAGCCCTGCCTGGATTGGCTTGTAGTTTTCCATCGACTTTAGTCACAGGGAATGCCAATCTATGGGATACCTAAGGGAGCCCCAGTATTCCAGACGTGTTCTTCCTTTCCTCATTTGTGGAGTAGCAGTCCATGAGATTGTTGTGAATAGTACATGAGCCGTAATAGCTACAAGAAAATGTTAAAATTGTGCGTGAAACAGTGGAAGTGCTGCATCAGTGTTCATTTTCTTTTCTCCCCCTCTGCCTGCCAGTACCCAGCCAAAGTTCCTCTTTCAGAACAAATGTATGTTTAAATAGGTGATTGCTAAAGAGGATGAGGGGACACCTTTATGGAATATTTTCGAGCTTTTAGAATGGTCATGTGTAGCTAAAATACAATTTCTTGTTTTAAGGCAGCATTGTTTTAGGTCTCTGCCCAGCAGCCACTGTTCCCATAGCTGATCTCAAAAAGCCTTGTAATTGGTGGAGCAGCTATGAGCCCTGGGTCTCTGGGGAGGTCTGACTCCAGGGTTAAGGCTTTCAAAAAGTAGTGTGCTTTTTTTTTTTTTTTAAACACTTAATGCTTTAGCTGAAAACATTTTTCAATGCTTGTAGCCTCTTATGCATCAGGGACAGAAGTGGGGTGTTGGAGGAATGTTCCCAAATCACTTCTATTACACCTGGAGAAATATATTCACTTCCTAAATTTCAGGTTATTATGCTGTTAGATATGCAGCATGAAAAACAAGATTTCTTTCCAACTTTGATTCAAGGGTCGAGTGGTAGAAAACATCTCAAAGCGGTGCGGTGGATTCCTGCGGAAGCTCAGCTTGCGAGGCTGCATTGGTGTTGGGGATTCCTCCTTGAAGTAAGTCAGGTCACTGGCAGTGACTCACTCACGTGGAAGCTCGTGGCTGACATCTGCATCAGCAGAAATAAACCAAGCATCTTATTTGCTTTTCTTCTGTGAAATTCTTCCTATGGTAATTTGTGTAGAGTAATGAGAGAACCGTGACTTTGGAGTCAGCAGGCCTGGATTAGAAACCGAGCTCCATTGTTGTTAGGGATGTGACCTTGGGAAGAATTATTTCACCTCGCTGAGTGTCCCGTCTCTCTATTGGAAAGTGAAGGCAGGGACAGCACCTGTATGGGAATGTCAAGAGTATCACATGAAATACCCTGTATGAAGTGCCTGGCACATAATTATAGTCTATTAGTTCACCTCTCCTATTCCCGTCGTCACTTTCCCCTCTTCCTAGTTTCCTTCTCATAATAGTGGCTACCTTTTTATATAAATTTTACTAATTAACAAAATAATTCTTTCAAAACCTTCCTTAGCACAACCTGGAATTTTGCTTGCTCATAATGAAATCTGATTATCCATTCATTTTAGTATAGTTAGCAGTATATTCTATCCAACCAAATGCTTGCCCACCTCTTTCTGGATAGCTCTTATTTATTGGAAGTATTATCCATCCATTGTTAAGGACATGTGCTTTGAACTTTTCTGGAGACTAGGCATAATTAAAACCTTGATGTCCTTATCCTTGTGGCCTCTAGTATTTTTTGAGGTTGGCTAATTAGGACACACACTGCCCCCTAGAACCTTGGGACAGACTTTGTCTCTTGCAGACTAGGCATTACTACAGTATACATCAGTCACAGACTGCCTTTAAGAACGTGCAGTATGTATAATAGTGTTTGCAAACAGTAGAATTTATAATTGAAACATCTGCTACCCCATTGCTAAGAAAATTGATTCATAACATTTTTTTTTTTTTTTAGCTGAGCCATCCTGCCACCTGTTGGCAGCTCAGCAGCAGCTCAGCTCAGGCTGGACTCGAACTGCTGTTGCTCAGAGCTCAAACTCTTGAGCGAGCTCTTAACCAACTGAGCCACTTGGCTGGCCCAATTCATAACATTTTTTAAGGATGAAAACATTCCCTTTAAATATTATGGAACAAGGTGATTATTTTTTAAATCAAGAAACTCAGATGATCAGACCAAATTTTCTGCTACTTCAAAAGCTTTGTAAACCAGTAGTGTAGTTTGATTCTATTTTAACAGGAAGCTTAAATATGCCAAATAGGTCCTAAGATAATTTATGATAGAGAACTTAAGTTTAAAGTGGTTCCATTAAGGAAAATACAATAAATGTGAAGATGTGTATTGTCAATGAGGAGTATCAAAGAAATATATTCTTATCTTGACAATTAGAATAATGCCACCTATACTAGCAAAACTATTCTATAAGGCTAAGAATGTTAATTGGTTTACCATAAGTTTTAGAGCAGAAATCTATATTAATATCGGTGTACATTTTTAATATGTGAGACCAGATTACTGTGAGAAATAACTTATCAAAATTATGACTCAGAAAGAATTTTGTTATGCCTCCAGTTTTTAATTATAATCACCTAGAATCAGCCTTGGCCTCCACTCGGGCCCTGCATGTGTATTGTTGCTTTGGTGGGAGAGGGGCTATTCATTTATAAATGTTTACTGAGCCCCTGCTATACCAAGCACTGATTTAGACAATGGAAACTTAGTAGTACTCAAAATAGATTAAAACCTTAGTAGTACTAGATCTTGCATGTATATTTTCAGTTACTCCTGCGCCATCATTATATATTAAGTCCTATGGATTTTTAACAGCTTTATTGAAATATAACTGAGATACAATAAATGGTACATACGAGTATTAGGTTGCTTGAAGTTGTTTCACAAGTCATTTATACTCTGTTCTTATTGTTTTGTCTCCATGTTTCATTTTGGATAGTTTCTATTTCTGTGACTTCAAGTTCACCAGTCATTTCTTCCACAGTGTCTAGTCTGCTGTTAGTCTGCTGTTCGTCTGCTGTTCATCAGCCATATGGTTTTCATATCTAATAGTTTAAGTTGGGGCTTTAAAAATATTTTTCATGTCTCTACATAACATGCTTTATAAACATAACATGTTTAATCTTATATCTTTTAATGCCTTTGCTATTTCTAATATCTGTCAATTCTGAGTCAGTTCTGATAGATTGAATTTTCTCCTCATTATGGATGTACTTTCCTTCTTTGAATTTTTTGTTCAATGCTAGGCATTGTAAATTTTACTTTGGGTGAAGATATTTTTGTATTCCTGTAAATGTTCTTGAGTCTTGTTCTGAAATGCAGTTGAGTTACTTGGATATAGTTCCTTTCAGATTTTGATTTTAAAATTTGTTATGTTGGACCAAGGTAGTATTTAGTCTAGGGCTAATTATACTCCACTCCTGAAGCAAGATCCTTCTCGGCACTCTATCCAGTACCCCACACATCATGGCACTTTTCACTGGTGGCTGGTGAGAGTGGGAACTGTTCCTGGCCCTGGCTGAGCTCTGGCTGTTGTTTGTTCCTCTATAATGCTTTTTGTTGATTCTTTGCCTGGCTTTGGGTAGTTTCCTCATATGCATGCTCTGATGAGCACTCTACTGAATTGTTGAGGGGAGCCCTGTGCAGATCTCTGAAGTTCTCTCTTTGTGAAGTTCACTCTTTTCTGATAATTCTAACTGTGTTGGTCAGACTTTTCGCTCCATATCCTCAACTCAAGGAGTCCATCAGGCTCCAGCTCAGTTCCCTTCCCTGCACCATGGCAGGGTAGGAGCAGATAAGAGTGACATCTGGTTTGAGGTCAGCTTTTGGAGATGTTGGGTACTGCATGGAAGAGTCAGGACTCAATCCTGTAAGATATGTTGAAGCTGTATTTTAGGAAAATGCAGATGACCTTGCTGAATATATTAAGTGGTAAGTGGCAAGTAAGGGATGTGTAATTTTCTGCCCTGGCCTTGCTGCCACTCACAAATCATGGAGGTAGTTGCCTTTCATGACTCGGTGTCTTCACCAGTAAGTGGATCATTCTCAATACTGATCAGCCCTATCCGTGGCCAGAGAAAGAGTCTCCAGAAAGACTCTAGGGTAACTAAGTGACAGCACGGCACAACACAAGGAAAGATTTGGCCCCCTTGCTTCCAACTGAATTTTCTGTGAAGGGAAGTTAACAGGGAGGCAGGCCTCCATTCTTAGATGACCACCAAGGTGTGGGTGAAGGAGTTACAACTGATCCAGTCGGTCTAGAGCTTGGCCTGGCACAGTGTGGTCCCCAGGGTAGCAGTACTGGCGTCACCTGGAAGCTTCTTACAAGTGCAGACTATCAAGCCATTTGCGTGCATCTACAATCAGAATCTGTATTGTGACCAGAACCTCAGCTGTTTCATGTGCACGTTCAAGTTTGAGGAGCACTAGTACCTATAGTGAGCAATAATATATTGTACACTGAAAAATTTGTTAAGACAATAGATCTCATGATAAGTGTGTTTGCACAATAAAATAAATTTTTAGAAATTTGAGGAGCACTGTTCTAAATGTGAATGTTTACACATGCCCTCTAGTGGCTACCCAGCAACATGCAAAGAGTTTTTAAATGTTTTCTCATTGTAGGACCTTCGCACAGAACTGCCGAAACATTGAACATTTAAACCTCAATGGGTGCACAAAAATTACTGACAGGTAAATAATGAAAACGACTTTGGTGACTTACTGGCCAGAGGGAGAGCGAGGGGAGAGAATCATGGTTGAAAATACCTTTAGTGCCTCTACTCTTTTTCAGCACGTGTTACAGCCTTAGCAGATTTTGTTCCAAGCTGAAACATCTGGATCTGACCTCCTGTGTGTCAATTACAAACAGCTCCTTAAAGGGGATCAGGTAAGAGTACCTGTTACTTGTGGTCAAGAGAAATGCCCAAAGCTGGGAACGTTTTGGTGTGTCTAAAACCTTTCTGATGTTCCCATTGGAGCAGGAAATAGGTGACTCAGGCCACAGAGGCTCTTTCTCCCCTGGATTGCTTGTGATTTCCTCAACTCCAAGTTGGTGATGAATTCTCCGTGGGATGGACTGCACATGTATAGTTTTGTTTCTTGTTCTCAGTGAGGGCTGCCGAAACCTGGAGTACCTGAACCTCTCTTGGTGTGATCAGATCACGAAGGATGGTATCGAAGCGCTGGTGCGAGGTTGCCGAGGCCTCAAAGCCCTGCTCCTGAGGGGCTGCACACAGGTACCACGGGGTCCGTGCAGCCGTGTTCATTGAATGTTAAGTATGGGCGCTTCAGTAGGGGGCTTGCTGGTGCATTTTCCTTGGTGCCCTGACCTGGGTCCATCCCGCTTTTGTTTTCTCCTCTTAGTTAGAAGACGAAGCTCTAAAACACATTCAGAATTACTGCCAGGAGCTCGTGAGCCTCAACTTGCAGTCCTGCTCGGTAAGTAACGGGCCCCCTGCTCCATGCCCTCCCCCTCGGGCATCTGCTGCAGGCAGGTGGGCTGATCACCACCCCTGAATTTTTTATCCCATGTCCTTATATCATCTACCCATTGGCCACAAGATGAAAGAACACCAATATAACCAAAAAGGGCAATACAAAGCCAGTGACATTTCCTCTTAAATAATATAGATCAGGGTCTGTTTTGGTTTATTTTGAGAGATCTGGAATGCTGTCACTGGCCGAGCAATTCAAGGTGAGGTCTCAGTGTCTTTTTTTTTTAACTTATAAACTGGGGATGATAACATCTATTTCTTACATTATCTCAGTAAATAAAAAGAAATCACAGATGGGAAAATGCTTTGAAAAATAAAGGGCATATGCAAGAGCAACGTGTATTTTTCATCAGAGTTTTAGCTTGTGAAAAGCTATGGTTCCTTCTCCACTGCCATTGTAAATATGGGTCATTGAAGAGGATGCCTGCTCCATCCTACTGGGTTCCTCAAGGGAAACATCGATTATGAGAAAAATAAGAGAAATCCCTTGCATTTGGTATTTAGTGAATGAATCGTAAATCTTTAGAGTCCTTGATGGTGGGAGATAAAAGAGAAACCAGCTTCTGGGCATGTAGTGACCTTATGGGCTTGCACTGTTCAAAAGTAGGACCGTGAATAGCATGGAGGATGGTGTTGGCAGATGACTTGAAGTATAATATAAATGTGCATGTTTATTTCTACATAAATTAGATGTAAATAAAAATATTATTTTGAATGTTCCTTTATCAATTTAGTAATTTATTTAATTTTGCTATTCTCTAAACATTTGAGGAAATACGTAGACACATATATGACTTATATGGTAGATGTCTACAGCGTTAATCTATAGAAATTCAACCACAAATTAATATGTCACTTAATCAGGCACATCTTACGAGCTCTCTATTTAATCTGATTTTTAATACAACTTTATTACATTTTCCTGAAAAAAGAAATCTGGGAAGGGAAATAGAATTTTAAAATATCACTCTTTATTAGTAATGCTAGAATATTTTTAAAGCTGTGCAGAGATAACATAACACATGTCTGTCCTGTACGTCACCTTATTTTAATTAGGATAAAATGCTAGTAACTGGCAACCCCAACTGATTAACCAACAGGAGACCCCACTTTTCTGCGGCTTTGTGTCAGCACGCTGGCACCTTCTGACTGCCCTGCCCGTTGTGTTTCCTCAGCGCATTACGGACGGAGGCGTGGTGCAGATCTGCAGGGGCTGCCACCGGCTGCAGGCCCTCTGCCTTTCTGGCTGCGGCAACCTCACAGACGCCTCTCTCACAGCCCTGGCTTTGAACTGCCCGAGACTTCAGTGAGTGTGCCGAGCCTTTTGCTTTGCAGTCTGGAGCCGGGCTGGGCCAACCAGGAGGGCTTCCTGTAGGAGAGGAGAGGCTTTGCCAGCTGGTGGGATAAGTGCTGGTGTGGGAGGCAGTGGCTGTGTTGCTGGCTTTTGTCTGATGGTTGGAGTGGGACAAGGTGTACTGCAGCTCATTTAGGGATGCTTGGGAGAGGACTAAACCGTTTGCCACCAGGGAATTGGAACTTTAATTTTTTTATTTTAAATTTTCAATTATAGTTGACAGTATTGTTTTATACTAGTGTCAGGTGTACAGCATAGTGGTTAGACATTCATAAAATTTACAAAGTGATTCCCCTTGACTATTCTAGTATCCACCTGACACCATACATAGTTATTACAGTATTCTTGACTATATTCTGTATGCTGTACTTCACATCCGCAGCCTGTTCTGTAACTACCAATGTGTACTTCTTAATCCCTTCACCTCTCGCACCCTGCCCCGCAGCTCTCCTCCCACCTGGCACCCATCAGCTTGGAACCTTAATGTCTTGGTGGACTGCACAACATTTGCCCACCTGACTTGCCTCACCTAGTATTACTTTGACATCAGTGGTCTGATAGTGAGCAGGATGACAGCCTCACATCCAAATGTCACCAGTTTCTCCTCTAAACCAGCTGCTAAAGGGCCAGAATGGGGGGGGGGGTCCCAGTCGCCTTATTTAGCATCTTCCCCTAGCAGGAAGAGAAGTTTTGTTTTGTTCTAACAGATAAGGATTTATTTTGGGATTCTCCACATAACACTGTGAATATTAAAACTTTAATAATGGCAACCAAATACTAATCATAGTTAACACCAATTGAACTCTGAGCTCTGTGTAAGGCACTTTTATCAGCATTATCTCATTTGATCCTCATCACATCTCTAGGAGGAGGTGCTATTCTTACTTGTTTTGCAGAGGAGAAGTGGAGACTCATAGAATATCACATAATTTGTCCTGGGTCACATGAGTAAGAAGTAAAACTAGAATTTGAACTTGTCAAGTTTGACTTCAGAACCAGCAGTCTTAACCCCTATAGGTAGAAAAAAGATACTTGCTTTATTTTTCTTTATTTACTGGTGAAACTAACCGATTTCTCCTGCTTATACCAGTTACGTATCTTTTAGGGGTTTTCTGTTTTTGTCTTTTACTCATTTTTCTTACAGTTGTATTAGGTAAGATTCTAGATAATTTTGATATTTCTAAATAGTAGAAGGAATCTGTGTGATTAAAACTGGTTAGAAAGGAGGTAAAAATTATTGCTATAAGGGAGTATTTAACTTAAAAAGGTTATTTATGCATCCATCCCTGTTAAGCATGGCTGTTGAGAATCAACTCTGTCTTTCATTGGCTGTAAATTTTTAAAATTTCCTTTAGGGTACCAGAATTTCAGTAAATGTAGTATATATCAAGATGATTTTGTTGAGTAAGAGTTGATTTTTATTGTGTTTAAAAGTCAACAAATACTGGAAAAATATTTTAAAACACCAGTAACAATGTTGTGCTGGTATTGTGGGGAGATTTCTGGATTTACTGTCCGCGTTTGGGGTGGGACTTTGGGACTTAGGGCAGGTCACATTGCTCCCTAAGCTTCATTCCCCTCATCTGTCCAGCGGGAACAGTATTTGCATTTACAATCCTCGGGGCTGTTACCAGAAGCCAGAGTGTGCGCTGTAAAGTGCGTGTTCCTATTGCTAACCAGCTGCTGCTTTTCTCTCCCCTGCACGCCTTATCCCAGGATTTTGGAGGCTGCCCGATGTTCCCATTTGACTGATGCAGGCTTTACACTTTTAGCTCGGGTAAGGTGGAGGTTTTAAAAAACAAAACCAAACTCGAGTTTACCTCCCTCATTCAAAATGATATGCAGTGGTTTTGGAGTGTGGAAAAAACTACCTTCAGAAATGACAGGCACCAAGTAGCATCGAGTCCTCGGGGTGTGTTTTGCATTTTCTCCAGTTGGCCAGAAAGCAGGGAGGTCCTGTAGAGGGTGGTGTGGCTGTCAGCAGGGACCACATGAGAGGAGCCCCTTGCCTGGATGGAGCTGCCCTTCGTCCTGCACAGACCCCAGCGCAGCCCCTCAGCAGCCGCCCCTTCTGGGCTGCGCTCTGCCTCTGCACCTCCTTCCACACTGGCCTCCTGCCTGAAACCCACGTCCTCATACACATTGCCTCCTACCCAACCCTCACCTGCCCACACTGTGGCTCAGTGCCCCCCCCCCCCAGGCCCTCCGAAACCTATTCTATGGCTCAAATTTATCTGCTGATATCTGTGAGCACGGGGAAGGTGTAGGCAACTACCTTTCGTAATGGAGGAATATGGGCCCGTACTCAGAGGAGCAGCGCCAGCGCCGGGTTGCTCTCACCACTGAGCATGTGGTGAAGGGTGTTATATGGACTCTTTCAGAATTGCCATGACCTGGAGAAGATGGACCTTGAAGAATGCGTCCTGGTGAGTGGGCCCATGACAGCCCTGCCCCTCAGCCACCGCACACAGCCAGGTGGAGCCAGACGCCCACTGGCTATTGTCGGGACCCTCCTGGCCCCAATGCAGGTGTCAGGGCTTGGGAACCAGTGAAGGCCATGGCGGTGGAGTGCATAAGCTTGGGGCTCTTCTCAGGCATCAGCTAGAGCTGCAGCTGAGAAATTTATCATAGCTCCATCTTCTGCCAAACAAAAAAAACACAACAGAAAACCCTCATATTTTGACAGAGCTTAAGAGAGGAATAAGTTTGCATGTCCACTGATAAGGTGACCACATAGAATCCTGGGGGCCCTCCTGGCATGCTCCCTCTTTGTCCTTTGTCCCTAGGCCCCCTTGGGGCACAGAGGAGAGACCAAAGAACAGCTTTGTGTCTCCAGGAGTGAGCAGAGTTGAGCTCGCTGGTGAAGAGGGGAGCTCCCAGCACAAGTGTGCTTGAGGTTTTCATTCTTGCGCACCTTCTGATTCTCATGTTCAGAAGTCAGAATTAGGTATTAGGTTCTAGTGTAGAAGCCACGCTGACACACTGTTTCTCTGCAGATAACCGACAGCACACTCGTCCAGCTCTCCATTCACTGTCCTAAGCTGCAAGCCCTGGTGAGTCTGAGCTTTGGCCACAGTAGTCACCTCTTAGGGATGAAGGGGCCCTCCTGCCACAGCAAGTATTGGGGTTTCCTTTCTGTAAAGGTTTCATTTCTGATTTCAAAGATCTAGTAGTTGGGCTAACTTGGGAGGCAGGGTATCTAAACGTTACTGTTTTCATTTTAGGATATGAACCTAATATAGGGACCCGTGTCCTTATCACTTCACATAAGCACATGTCCATCATCGGGTAGAGTGAAATTAGCAGGTTCAAGTGTTATAATCGAAGACGAAAAATTGAGGCAATCCTTGTGTTATATTTACATTACCTGTGTGTGTGTGTGTATACACATATATAAAGGAATTAGAATATATTGATAGACCTACAGTGAGCAGTGAAAAGTACCACTGACACTCATACACTTTTCACACCCAGCTATATGACCCACGAGCCTGGGGCAGGAAGGAGTCCCCATTACTGAGCAAGCCCACGGGCACTGTGCTGTCTACACCCGCGAGATAACGTTGTCTCACTTAATCCCATACACTATGGACACACCATTGTATTAGTGAAAAAACGGAGACTCAGAGCCATTAAGGAACTTGCCCAATTCCACGACCACTTGAAGGCCCCAGATGTCTTGGCCTCTGTGGAGTCTGGTCTTCCCAGCCCTGAGCTGCACAGCGGGGGTTTCCTAAGGCCGTTTTCTCTGTGTCTGTGAAACTTGTCAAGTTCAACATCAGTAAAGCTCTGTTTGGCCCTGAGTTCCTCTCCCCACCAGTTTTACGATTTTCCACATTCCCTCTAGATAAGTTTTCCCTCAGGCACAAGTGAAGCTGGGTTTTGGACACCTCTGGGAATTCTTTTTAAAAGAGTTTGAGGTCAGATTTCAGGCATTATTCAGGAACCTACCTGGATCCAGATTCCCTGACTAAACTGTTTCCATCTGTGTATTGCAGATAATTTTGTAGTTCTGATGTCTTTATTCTTAAATTGGTTCCGATCCAGTTTTCTAATTGGCAGAGCCTGTTACTCAGATATCCTTTCTCCTCTTATCCCCTCCACCCCTATGTCCCTGAGACCTTCTGCCGCTCAGCGATGTGGGGAAATTTTGGGGCCCCATGCTTTACTTCCTGCTTTGACCTCCTGCTCTGCTAACAGAGGGCCGTCTCCACCCTTCCCTGAGATACCCTAGACATGGACTCCCACCCCGTCATCAGCCTCACGTGAGGATGGAGGGACCTGAAGAGGGGTGACGCTGAGCACAGCCAGGACTTCCACCAGCTCCCTCATTCCTGCACTGCCTTCTGCCTGCTCAGGAGCGCAGCAGGGTCCATGCCCGTGACTTGTCAGGAATGCAGGGATTCTGGTGACTGAAAGTCTCTCCCAGCTTGTTCCCTGTATTTATACAAGCTACATCTAGAAAGGGGACTTAAGCTACAATACAACCAGAATTCCAAGATAAGAGCCCCCTCCAAAAAACCAAAACCAAAACCAAACCCATTTAGGACTATAAGCATAAAAGCAGGGAAACTGCAATTGAATCTAAGCCTAGCTTTGAAGATCCCTAGTAGCCATTGTGTTAGTTGCCTCCCGTATTCAGCGCAGTAACATGCTGTACAGGGTTGTACTCTAGGAACCATGTGCAGTAGGCTGTACCATCTAGGTTTGTGTAAATACACTGATGTTCACACAGTGACAAAATCGACGAACGACGCATTTTTCAGAATGTATCCCTATGGTTGAGCGGTGCATGACTGTAATTGAGATACTCATTTCCGATGTACAACGTAATGATTTGATATTCGGATATACTGCAAAATGATCACCACGTATAGTCAACACCTGTCCCCCCACCCCACACTGTTAAAAAATTTTTATTTTGTGATGAGAACAATGGAAATTTACTGAGTAACTTTCAAATATGCAATACCGTATTAACTATAGTCACCATGGTGTACATTACATCCTCATGACATTTATTTTGTAACTGGAAAATTACACCTTTTGACCCCCTTTACCCATTTCTCTCACCCCCTCCACTTCTGGCAACCACCAATCTATTCTCTGTGAGTTTTTTTTTTTTAATTCCATATATGTGAGATCATGTGATATTAATCTTTCTGTCTGACTTATTTCACACAGCATAATGCCCTCAAGGTCCATCCATGTTGTCACGAATGGCAAGATTTCTTGTTTATATCTGCTGTGTGTGACATTTTCTTTACCCATTTATCCTATGGTGGACACTTAGGTTATTTCCATGTCTTGGCTACTGTCAATGCTGCGGTGAACATGGGGGTGCATATATTTTTCAAATTGGTGTTCTCATTTTCTTTGGGTAAAAACCCAGGAGGAGAATTGCTGGATCATATAATAGTTCTATTTTTAATTTTTTGAAGAACCTCTTATTTTCAATACTAATTGCACAAATTTACATCCCCACCATTAATGCACAGAAGTTCCCTTTTCTCCACATCCTTACCAACACTTATTTCTTGTCTTTTTGATAATAGTGATTCTACAGATGTGTATGTTTATGCCAGTACAAGTACTGTTTTCATTACTATAGCTTTCTAATACAGTTTGAAGTCAGGGAGCCTGATGCTTTGTTCTTATTTCTCAAGATTGCTTTGACTTATCAGTGTCCTTTGTGGTTTCATATGAATTTTAGGATTTTTTTTTCCTATTTCTGTCAAAAAATGCCATTGGAATTTTAATAGGTTTTTCATTGACTCTGTAGATTCCTTTGGGTAGTACAGACATTTTAACAGTATTAATGCTTCTAGTTTATAAGCATAGAATTTGTGTTTTATTCAGTTTCTTTTGTCATGTTATAGTTTTCAGAGTACAGGTCTTGCTGCTCCTGGTTAAATTTATTTTTAGGTGTTCTTTTTCATGCAAATGTAAATGGGATTGTTTTCTTAATGTCTCTTTCTGGTAATTTGTTATTAGTGTACAGAAACACAACAGATATTTGTATATTGATTTTGTATCCTACAGCTTTACTGAATTCATTTGATCTAACAGCTTTTTTATGAAGTCTTTAGGATTTTTTATATATAATATGTCCTCTGTAAATAGTGACAGTTTTACTAATTCCACTCCAATTTGAATGCCTTTCCTTTCTTTTTCTTGCCTAATTGCTCTGGCTAGGGCTTCCAGTACTATGTTGAATAAAAGTGGTGAGTGGGCATCCTTGTCTTGTTCCTGATCTTAGAGGAAAAGCTTTTAGCTATTTACCATTGTGTACGATGTTAGCTGAGGGCTTGTCATATATGGCTTTTATTATGTTGCAGTATATTTCCTTTCTACCCGCTTTGTTCAGTTTTTATCATCAATGGATGTTGAATTTTATCAAATGCTTTTACTACATTTATTGAGATGATCATGGTTTTTATTCTTCATTGTTAGTGTGGTATATCACATTGATCTGCAGATGTTGAACCATCATTGCATCCCTGGAATAACTCCCTCTTAATCATGGTGTACGGTCCTTTTTACTGTGTTGAATTCAGTTTGCTAATACAGAGGGTGCCAAAAAAATGTATACACATTTTAAGAAAGGAAGAAACTATTGAAATCGTAATACTCAATATATACTGATAACAAAAGATGAATGCAAGTCACGTTTGACTTCTGCAATTACAAGAGGTGCTCAAAGTGGTTACCATCAGCGTCCAGACACTTCTGATTACGGCGAACTACTGCTTGAGTGTTGACCAAAGTGTTCACTTGTATGTATATATACATTTTTTGGGCACCCCTGGTATTTTGTTGAGGATTTTTGCATCTGTGTTCCTCAGAGGTAGTGGCCTGTGATTTTCTTCTTGTGGCGTCCTTGTCTGGTTTGCTGGCCTTGTAAAAATGAGTTTATGAGGGTTCCTTCCTCTTCTTTTTTGGAAGTTGAGGACTGGTATTAATTCCTTAAATGTTTGGTAGAATTTTTCAGTGAAGCTGTCTGGTCCTGGAGTTTTGTTTGTAGGGAGGCTTTTGATTACTGATTCAACGGCCCTACTATTGATTTTCAAATCATTACAGTCTTGGTCGTATGTTTCTAGGAATTTACCCATGTTTTTGAGGTTATCCAATTTGTTGGCGTATAATTGTTCTTAATGGTCTCATGATTTTGGGTATTTCTGTGGTATCAGTTTAATGTCTCCACTTTCATTTCTGATTTTACTTCAGCCCCTTATTTTTTTTCTTGGTGAATCTACGTAACGATTTGTCATTTTTGTGTATCTTTTCAACAAACCATCTCTTGGTTTCATTGATCTTTTCTATTGCCTTTTAGTTTATTTCTACTGTCATCTTTGTTATTTCCTTCCCTCTAACTTTGGGCTTCATTTGTTTTTTCTAGTTTCTTGAGGTGTAAGTTAGGTTTATGAGATTTTTTTTGTCTTGAGGTAGGCATTTATTACTATGAAATTCCCTCTTAGGACTCTTTTTGCTGCATCCCATAAATTTTGGAATGTTGTATTTCAATTTTCATTTCTCTCAAGGTATTTTTTATTTCCCTTTTGACTTATTTTGACCCATGGGTTCAGTAGCATATTGTTTAACCTCCACTTATTTGTGAGTTTTTGTTTTTGTAATCGATTTTGTGTATCCCATTTTATTTTTAATGGCTACCAGTAGTTGAGGGTATGCCAAGATATATCAGTGTTTCAAAGGGGAGGAGCTCAGTATGTAGATTTAGGCTGATTGGTGTCCCCTGGGTGATAGTCATAAAACACCAGGGCTCCAGATGAGTGTATTAACTGTCTGGGAGATACCAGTGGGTTGCAATGAGTCAGAGGGAGAAAATAGAGATGGCATGTGCTAGCCAATGTTCCCTGAGTTCATCTGTGGGCCTCTAGATGTGTGCCAAACTTGAAGCCTGCCCTGCAGGCCAAAGCTCCAGGACAAGCAAATAGGCCTTTTTCACACCAAGACTGGGGGTGTGAATCAGTCTACTGTCTGTAAAGTGCCTTGTGTGTGGTAGCTTACCAAGAACTCTGATTGTTGAAGTCCCATGGAACCCTGACCACCATAGCCAGGTGATCAAAGAGTACACCTGGGCAGCAGCTGCAAAACTGGTGCAACCAAAGTATAATATAAACCTGGACAGCAGGCGCATGTAAGAGCTCCCCCAGGAGATACTGGCGTTCTCTAGTACACCAGAGAGGGGAGGTCAGAGATGGGGCCTGCCCTCCAAGTCTTTAGCAAGGATTCAAGTCAGCCCTTTATCCTTTCAGAGAAAAGACTGAGCTTTCTGTGTTTGCTGTCTCTTAGTGTGCCCTGAGGTGGCAGCTGTTTAAGAAGTCTTTCTCTGTTGGTTCCAGTCCTGTGAGACCTATGAGCATAGACCCCACTGGCCACCTGAGCCAAGAGATGTCCCCTGGCAAAAGCCACAATAACTGGGGCACCAGATGTAAAACCAGGACACCAGGCATGTGTAAAATGTCCTCTCCAAGAGATAATGGTGCTCTGCAGAGTGCAGAGATGGTGCCCACTGGCTGGAGAGGCAGATGGAGAGAGCACAGGGATGGCTGGCACCCACCAGGAAAGAAAAAGGGGGAAAAAACCCTATGTTAAAAGAAAAAAAAGGCACCCTTTGGCTTTAGCAAGGCAGAAGGCAGGACTGCACAAAGATGGTGCCCACCAGTCTCCATCACCAGAGTACCCAGAAGAGCCCCAATGGATGTCAGTTCAGATGACTGCCCTTCAGGCTGGCACTCTAAGACAAGGAGCCGCTCCCACACACGTCCAGGTGCCCGTTGATTGGCTGCTTCTGTGCTGGGGCCTGGGGTGGACGCGTCTGACTGTGCGAGCCCTTTAAGAATGGTTTCTCAGACTCCTAGTCTTGTGAACTGTGGGTTTTCAAAGCTAGTTCTTTTGGGTGCTTGTCTCTCAGGTATAGGTCTTAAAAGTTGGGGGTGCCCAACGGTGGGGTTTAAACCCTTTGTTCCTCAGGGATACACTCTGGGTTTGGGGTTCCCTTCGACTGTGGGGTGTATGGTGAGGTTGTGTCCCAGCGTCTCCTATCTACTTTGACACGGGCCTTCTGTTACTTGCCCAGAGTGTAGGAGGCGCTCAGCCAGCTTTAGGTTTTGTCAGGGAAAGTTGTTCCACATGTAGCTGTTGGTTGTTCACGGGTGAGAAGGCGAGGTCAGGATCCTCTTACGTCGCCTCTTGAACCAGACCATCCCCTAAGATTTTGATTTCCGTTTTAAAGTCGGAAAGACTTTAAACCACTCGCTACCCAGCTGCAGCAAATCCACAGCCAAAGGGCCCAAGGCTGTTTGATGCTCCTGTTAATAAACGGCTGCTCCAGGATGCTGCACAGGCCAGCTTTCCTGCCCTGCCCAGGCCATGAGCCTTGGAATGAGGGGTCTTGCAAACATGTTTTTCCCCATTCCAGAGTCTGTCCCACTGTGAGCTCATCACAGATGATGGAATTCTGCACCTGAGCAACAGCACCTGTGGCCACGAGAAGCTGCGGGTACTGGAATTGGACAACTGCCTGCTCATCACCGATGTGGCCCTCGAACACCTGGAGAACTGCCGTGGCCTGGAGCGCCTGGAGCTGTATGACTGTCAGCAGGTTACGCGCGCAGGCATCAAGCGGATGCGGGTAAGTGTTGGGCAGGAGTCAGTACACATGGCAGTTTCTAAGCGAGCAGTGAATACATCCTGTCCTAAACCACTGGGTACGAAACTTGTTACTCAAGTGTCTCCTTAGACTTCTGTAGAGTCTCCTTATTAGACCCCACACTGGAAGATTCGGCTTCCAGAATAGGATCCACATGGTCTGGTGATCAGCACACCCTTAATAAGGAAAGGGGCTTGAGGTCATTGCCAGTAAGAGGTAGAACGTGGTCTTGGCTAATTTCCAGGTGAGAGGGCCTAATAGAAGGTAGCTTTCTTTCCCCACTTAGTTCACCTACCTTGTTTTTTTTTTTTTTAAGATTTTATTGGGAAATTGGGGTAGGGGAACAGCATTGGGGAATTGGAACAGACAAGTTGGTTTCCTGTTGTTCTTCAGTCTAGTTGTGGAGGATGTCGCTTTACTGGCCCATCTTGGTATTATCATTGTGCTCTTCCTGGCTGAGGCACATTGGTCACCAGCCACTGGCCGGCCACTCACGGCAGCTCACAGCAGCTGCCGGCCACTCATAGTAGCTTACGGCAGCCCACGGCAGCCTACACAGTTGCCCGCGACTCGTGGCAGCGCAGCTCCAGGTCGACCTATCTTAACTCCAGGTTCACCATCTTAACTGTAGAGGGTGCAGTGTCACCGGCCCTCATATGGAATCCAAACCGGGGTCCTGCTGCTCAGAGCTGGCATCCCAAGCCAACTCTTAACCAATGCGCCACTCAGCCGGCCTTCTTGTTTGCTTGAATATGCTTTAAGTTATACCCCAAAGCAGCACCAGGATGCTTCCGATGTCGAGAATTCCACTCATTCTGCACAGGGCAAGCGACAACCCCTGGGCAGAAATATTAAGTTTCCCTTTGTCTTTAGGGAATGTGTTATATAAACATGAGAAGCTCTAGCCTACCCCAGACATTCTTTTTGAACTATTTGCCTAAAGTGAAGCCCATTTCACATGGAGTTCTATGGGCTTTCCTAGGATTATGCCTGTAATCCTAAAAATAGCAGTGTAAAGGTTATTCCTCTTTTTATTTCCATTTCCAGGCTCAGCTCCCTCATGTCAAAGTCCATGCCTACTTCGCGCCTGTCACACCACCAACAGCAGTGGGAGGAAGTGGACATCGGCTGTGTAGGTGTTGTGTCATTCTCTGACAGCAGCTGCCCAGGCCCGAGGCATGAAGAGGTGTCCCTTCCTCCAGAGAAGACCGAGTCTTCCTGAACTTCTCCACTGTCACCGCAATCTGTTGATTCTCCATTGGGAAAGGCATTTACAGGTAAAAGACTTCCGTAGGGATTGCAGTAACTCTGGTGATAGTTTTCACCTTTATCCTGCTGTGATGCAATCAAATCAAAGCCTTGTGTCAGTGAACACATGGCAAGAGTGGTCTCAGTGCATCCAGGACCATGCAAGAAACCCAATTGCTTGAGAGGCGGGTGCCTTCCTAGGTACAAAAGTTCTGCCCTCGGCTTTGTCAGCATTCCTGCAACAGACCATCAGTGTTAGCACAAATTGAGCAGAAAAAATAAGCTACTGATTTTCTATCTGGTACTTAAGACAATGGCCTACTTTAATTCACAATTCCATTTTAATTAGCAGGACTTTTCCACTTTGAAAATTAAACAGCAACTTTATCAAAGTGACTGTACTGCAAATTCATAATACCTGTTAGTTTCCTATATAGAGACTTATGTGGAAGGCAAGTTAATAGGTTTCCATGAGACACCAAAGAAATGAGGACTCTAAACTGGGTGGAGCAGGGTCTTCACCTTTGTTTCTGTCAGCTTGTCACATAGATTTTTGGGGACCAAAACCAAAAACTAAACACAATCAACTCAGAGTTTGTGTTGCCTGATTGGAAATTATAAGCTCTGGCGTATGCTACAGCACACAATGACATTTTATTATAGGAGAAAAGTTAATCATGTCATATCTCACAAAATTTGGGGGACCTTAAAGAAATAGCATTAAGGCTTAAGTTATCTATCATATAATCAATTAAAAATAATGAATGGATGCATGTAGAATGGGTGTGATTTTTTTTCCAAGTTTATTTTAAAATCTTAGAAATCAAGTTACACCAGAACTATTCAAAAGTTACACACTTAAAACTCAGATCAGTAACGTGTTGGCACCTTTTTAGACGCAATATAAAAATGAATACACCATTGTAATGCTTAAGTCATTGAGGGTTTTATTGCTATAATCTATGGCAGATAATCTGAGCAAAACTATTTTCCAAATTCAGACCTTCCTAATGTTACCTAAAATCTGCCAAGATGATGTTGTTTCTGCTTGTGCTGTCCACATTTGCGATCTTTATTAAGGTCAGGAACTTGTTGTGACTTTCATTGTGAATGTGTGTTAATGGTAGCTCACACTTCCTAGCAACCACTCCCTGAACTGAAGAGTCCAGAGCTTAGGAGAAGCTGAAGTGAAACAGCACAAACAAGGTATTTTCCCCATGCCGAGCAATACTTCTAGTACACAGACAGTTTTAGAAGCACTTAGGATACAGTGCCTCAGCTGCATTCTAGGAAGAGAAGGCAGATCCATATACAATCCCATAAATCAATTGAACAGGATTGTCAGAATAAGCATAAAAGTCCTGATGATTTTATTGCCTTATGATATACTCCAGTATTCACTAAAAATTGTGTATATCATAGCAGTTATTTCAATATACATTTGCACCACTTTGGGGGGGGGGGAATGAGTGATGCACGATGCTGTTTAAGTAAAAGAAACATATAACACAGACGTGCTTCAGCGATTATGAATTATAGTTTCTATTTTATGTAAATGATCAGGGTCTTCTATACATTATCTCCTTTGAGCCAGGACACAACTTGTCACAGCTGCTACACTCATTGCTCAATGACCCATGACCTCATTTATAAAACAGGAGCCCTCTGATAAGAAAATCAGGCTTGCTTCCACTTGAGGTGTGGTACAGTTACTAAAGTAACCTGTCCTCAGTGGCATCAGCTTTGAGAAAACAAGAACCCAAACAGAAAATAACACATGGGTCTCGCCGCTTGTGTAACATTCAGACTGGTGTGTGCTCAGAACATAACATGGAACCTCTTGATTCTGTGACGTGTGACACTGTTAGGAACTGGATTTTAAATGAGACACATGTTTGTAAAACAATCGGAAAACATTTATTATACTGAAATGTATACATCCTACTATTAAAAAAACAAAGTAGCAAATTTGCTGGTGCCATAATTTAACCTGTTTCACTGGGACAGATTTAACGCTCAACACCACTCGGTGCAACTTCAAGTTTGATGAGCTTTTAATTATTTTTACCCCACTGCTAAAGCCCAATGAGGAATTCAAAATAGCACTCAGCATTAAATGACATTTATTGTTCCATATATCTCAAGACTCAAAAAGGAATGCTAAATAGACAAGCAAAACTCTAAAACAACTGAGAAGCTCACTTCTTTCCCAAGTGATTGGTACAGAAAACATGTGGTCATACTAAAGCGAAGGGAAAACGACAGAAAGCAACGCTCTCCTGCTTTGGGGTCTATAAGAGTGCCTAAGATGGAAATATTTAGAGACAGTGCTTCTTCGTATTAAAAGTCACCCCCTTTATGAATAAAACATCAAATGCCAAAGCATTTACCCACTGAAGTAGTTTATCTTCTGGGAGAGATCTGAAACTCAAAAATTCCTATTGCTGCCTGAACAAAGATAAGAATCAAATAATACATTCAAAACCAAGACACCTGGGTGGGTAAAAGGACAGAGATGCTATAATTAAAATGGAATTGAAGTTTAAAGGAAAATTGGGTGTGCTACACCACAGGCCTCAAAAATGCTTGCTTATGAATTTTGCGAATGGCTTTGGGTGAAGGGAAGTGATAAATATATAAGAAAAATTACAAAAACAGTGGATTCCCTTTGAAAAGAGTACTGGCAGACAAGCATTTGGTTTTGTGAAAGAGGCACTCTTTTTATAGAAGAAACTATTATGTGGTGTATAAAAAAGCCTTTAAATAATCACCAGAATGTTTACCCATGATTTGTACTAAAGCTCAATACTTGAGAAGTGTAAGGAATTTTCATGGTACAATTTAGTGTTTGATTTATGATGTCTAGTGTTTTAAGAATAATTTCAGCTTGATAATGAAGACCCCTTAACATCAAGTCAGAAATTATCCTTTTTCCCCTTGCTTAGGTCACCCATTTCCGATGTCTGGGGTAGGGCTTTAAAAATGTTTAAGAAAGGGATGGTGTGGGGTGGGTTGGGAAGGGCGGATGAAGACAGAGGGCTGGAGGAAAAAGAAAACCACATAATTTTAAAGGCAATGGGGCTTCAAAAATGAAAATCAGAAACAAAATGCTAAAAATGGAAGCAGAAGCAAAAAGTTTTTCAATAAATCTGTGACAAAGCAAAAACACCAAAGTCTTTGTACCTATTAGGATTTACACTGATCCTCTCACCAAGGTACTGTTGATAATGCAGCTTGCGTACAGCCCGTCTTCCGGCTTGGCTCTTCCCTGATCTGTCACGATCACATCCGATGCACTCCCTTAGACATGATTTCTTCTGAGAAGGTGCCAAGCCTCTTACCTGACCACCAGTCACCGGATCAGCACATCACAGCTCTCCGCAGACAGGTTCCACGCTGGCTCCAAACAGCACTGTCCCCAGCCCCGCCCCAAGTCAGCAGAAGGTCCAGGCAATAAAAGCCAGACTGGCACAGAAAGGTAAATGCCCACAGTACGTTTTTACATTCATTTCCAAACCGCATACAGTGTAACAAGACAGCAAAGGCTGCTTCTAGGAACTGTATTATCTGCTGGCTTCTGCCAGAGAAGCAGGCAGCCCTGCCTGCACCGTGGCCCCCAGAGCTGCACACGTGCTGCCCCGACGTGCTGCCTCTCACGAGGATGCTTGGATATGGCAGTGACAGTGAGGAAATTCACCTCTCATACAGCTCATTAGAAAGGTCATCTTGTGTTTTCAATATGAAACATTTCATACATTAAAATCCAATCCCGAGACTTCTTGGATTCAGTCTTCACACACTTTTAAGCGTGACTTTATTTGGTACTGAATATAGTTCAGACTACATAAGACATCACTTCAAAATTATGTGGATACCACCACTATTTTCAACTGCAGAAAAAGGAAAGAAGTTATAGGGTTTTTTAAGCCAGGCTTAGGAAAATCAAGACCATTAAATTGAAAACATCCAGAAATCTTGAACCTCCTATACCAGTTCAGAAGTTACCTTTAAATAATTCTACAGAAAAAAGCTGATTAACTTGCTGTAACTCCTACTAAGACTGAAGAACGAAAACTTGGCTGGTCCCCTTCCCCAACACTGTTCCCCTCTCCCAATTCCCCAATTAAAAAACAAACAAACAAATAAAAAACCATGACCCATCTACATGCTACTTGGAAGCGACTCAACTTCAAATTGAATGACACGCACAGACTGAAAGTTAAGGGATGAAAAAAGACATTCCATACAAATAAAAACAGAAAGAAAGCTGGAGTAGCAATACTTACAATAGTCAAAATAAACTTTAAAACAAAAAAATGTAAAAGAAAAAAAAAGGACATTACATAATTTAAATCCAGTCCAAGAAAAGGATATATCACCTAAATATATAAGCAAGTATTAATGGACATGCAGGGACAAATCCACAGTAATACAGTAATATCAGGGGACTTAATACCCCACTCACATCAATGGATAATCGTCATCACAGAAAATTAATAAGGAAATAATGACTTTAAATGCCACATTAGATGAGATGGACTTGAGACATTTATAGACCATTTCATCCAAAAACTGCAAAATATACATTTTTTTTCAAGTGCACATGGAAAATTCTCCAGAACACGTTAGGCCTCAAAACAAGCCTCAATAAATTCAAGATGACTGAAATCATATCAAGCATCTTTTCTAACCACAATGCCATGAAACTAGAAATCAACTATAGGAAGAAAACTCAGAAAAACAGACACGAAGAGGATAAACAACATTCTACTAAACAACCAGTGGGTCAAAGAGGAAATAAACAAGCAAAAACTATCTCGAAACAAAGGAAAATGAGAACATAACTTTTCAAAATTCATGGGATGGAGCTTTTAAAAGCAGTTCTAAGGGGCCGGCTGAGTGGCTCAGTTGGTTAAGAGCTCGCTCAAGAGTTTGAGCTCTGAGCAACAGTGGTTCGAGTCAGCCCGAGCTGAGCAGCCGTGAGCTGCCAACAGGTGGCGGGATGGCTCAGCTAAAAAAACAAACAAACAAACAAACAAACAACAAAAAAGCAGTTCTAAGGGGGAAGTTCATACTTATACAGGCCTACCTCAAGAAAAATCCCAAATAAACACTCTATTTCTACACCTAAAGAAACTAGAACAACAAACAAAACTCAAAGCCAAAATTCCTCCTTTATCTAACCCTGTCATTGGAACTCACTTGAGCCCTGTCCATGCCCCTCTTTCCACTTCTCTCACTAAATGACATAAACAATTTCCACGGCACTAATATGGGAAAGGCCTCCAAATTTACATCTCAAGCCCAGGCCTCTCCTGCCAGCCCGAGACAGGTATAACTAACTGCCAGTCTTACATTTCTATGTACCTAAAATGGAACTCTTAACTGACTTCCCCCAACCATACCTACCTCTCTACCAGCACCAGTCTGCTCAGTTGCTCTTCTAAGAGTCACAACCATTTCTCCCTCAAATGTGGTGCCCAGTAGGCATTACCTCTCACCTAGATGATGTCTCCTGCCTCCAGTTTTTCCACTTTCTCATCCGTCTCCACAGAATTGCAAGAGTGAAAGATAAATCTAATCACATTACTCCTTTGTTTAAACAGCTTCACTGACTTCCCAATACGTTTCAAATAAAACCTAAACTACCATCTTCACCAGGTCCCTCACACCACACCTGCCTCTCGCCCTGACTCCATCTTGCTTTGTTACCCCTCACACATGGCATGGCAGCTGCGTGGCCCTCTTGCCAGCCTCCAAAGCAGCCAAGGTCTTTCGTTCACACACAGCCCTACACCGCCTTGGGATGGTCCTCATATGGTCAGCTCCTTCAAGTCTCAGCATTAATGACACTTCAGAGAAGCCTTGCCCACCAGCTTCACGTCCCCCTACCCACATCCCCCTTATCCAGGAACACCGCACACTTTCCCATTCCTTCATGGCACTTCAAGTATTTGTAATTATGTGCATCTGTTGGCCAGTTCTGGTTTGCTTTCCTCACTAGAGTAGGAGCTCCATGGAATGTTTTGTTCAAGACCTTTCTAGCACCAAAAGCATGGTGTCTAACACAAGATATGTAGTAAAACGTTGGCTGAATGAACTGAAATTTTTTCCCCAGTCATCTAGGACTCCTCTTCCTTACTAGGTAACTTCTACTATAACCATTAGAAATATTCTCGATTCATTTTTCACTCTTCTTAAAATTAGTACAGTCAGCATTTTCAAAAGCAAGCACACAAGATGATGGCTGGTTATACACACACTATTTTTCATGACTCCAGCATTTCAAAGCACATGCACACATTCAAAGTACCTTTTACTGTGGAGAATAAAAAACAACTCTCATCCTGAAAGTTCTGAACCATCTAGGAGAAAGCAGAATATAATTAAGGTCCAATGGTCCCTTCTTAACTCATTAAAAAAGATTAAAATTAGTAGTTAAATGAAAATGTCATCTACATATTGCAGCACAAGCACAGGACCGAACAGCCAAAATAGTAATGCAATAGTAATGCTGTGTGAAGTAGTAATAATTTACACCTGCTGCACTGGCAGCAGTGCCTGAGGAGGATGGTCCCTGAGAGATCTATCTGGTCAACCTCCCATCTGATGACCTACTGGGTCCTGTGAGTAATGACTAACAAACAGTCACTGTATAAGTGCTCTTCTATTATTACTTGTCATGGGACATTGGGGGAAAATTGTACTTCTAACCTGTTTTTTTTTAAATTTGTCATCAACTAGTGGGCAAAAGGAAAACGCCTTCAAATGCCTCTGTAGATAAAAAGGAGCAAATGCCCCACTAACCTGGAAGTCCCCCTAGTGAGTGTCTGAATTAAAAAGGAGGCCTGGGAGGGCTGAGCCACAGTTCTTGATTTGTATTTCTTATGTCACGAGGCCACCTGAAACTCGTGGTTATAAATTCTGATCCCCAACTCTGTGAAAATGGTTCCCATGAGTACTTGCAAACAAGGTCACAGAACTGTTCTACAGTTCTACAGTGCCATATAAAAAAGTATATACCAGTGTGAATGGCAAATGCAGTTAGAATTACCTGATCACTGACAAGAATGTGAATACCAGTGGGACCCTGTCTGTAAACCTGGTTAATTTGGTGAAAAGGAATATTAAACACCAATGCAAGTTTTCGAGCGACTTCTGAGGCAACCATTTCTTCCAAGTAGATTGCATGATAAACTGAAATAAAAAAATAAGAACAACATTTTAGCAGTAATCTTTAATGTTTTCCACAGGGATCTACAGGAAGACACACCTTTCAAAATACTAAAAAATGTATATACACTGGGTGCCAAAAAAATGTATACACAGTTTAAGAAAGGACAAAACTGTATTAAAATTGTAATACTCAATATATACAAATAGCAAAAGATGAATACAGGTCCTGTATATACATCTTCTTGGCACCCCTAGTATATATAAAAAATAACTAGTATTTCTTCCCCCTACTATCCATCTGAAATATAATACATTTATGCTAAACATTAACAGTAATCTCTGTACAAAGGAATTTGAGGGTTTTTTCTTTTTTTTTTTAAAGATTTTTATTGGGGAATTGGGGGATGGGAACAGCACTGGGGAATTGGGGGAAGGGGAACAGACAAGTTGCTGTCCTTTTGTTCTTCAGTCTAGTTGTGGAGGATGTTGCTTTACTGGCCCAAGTTGGCACCATCATTGCGCTCTTCCCGGGTGAGGCAGATCAGTCGCCGGCTTCTGGACGGCCACTCACGCTGGCTGCTGGCTACACACGGTAGCCCATGGCAACCCACTGCAGCAGGGGCTGCAGCCTACGCTGTCGCCGGCAACTCATGGCAGCCCAGCTCCAAGTTGAGCTGTTGTTCAGCATCTTAGCTGTAGAGGGCAGTGTCACTGGCACTCATATGTGGGATCTGAACCGGGGCCCTCTGGCGTCCCAAGCCAGCTCTTACCCAACGCGCCATTAGGCCGGCCCAAGGTTTTAATTTTTCTTAAAAACAAACAGGAATTGACTGCAAATGGGTACAGAGGATCTTTCTGCAGCAATGGAACTAAAACTGGATTTAGTTTTGGTAATGGCTATAAAACTGTAAATTTACTAAAATATTACTGAATTGAATACTTACAATGGAAGGATTTTATGGTATATAAATTATACCCAAAGGTAGCTGTTTTCAAAAATATGTGTTTCTAGCAATATATTAAGAAAAAGAAAACTCTAAAAAGGTCATTATTTGCTTCAGTGATCCTACGACTGGAGATTTATCCTAAGGAATAAAAGCTGCCTTTCTCCCCTTCCTCTCCCCCAAAGAATTGAAAACAGTGTAAAAGAGAGCTCATGAAAAGCTACGGGTGGACAGTAACACCTGCTGCTGCGTTACAGAAAAGTCCCAGGTGCGGCCCCCCCAGTGTTCTGCGTCTCGGGAACATGTAACTTAGCAGCAGCCATGTCTGTACAGCACCAGGCACATCCCAGTGAGTCTGGGAGATCCAAGCCAGACACTGATCAGGAGTATCAGTGCTAGAACTCAGCTTTCCCAAACAAGGGTTTTTTCCTGTGCGTGTGTGTATGAATATAGAAACCTTTGCTAATTATACATTATGAGAATCTTAGAATTGGGAACTGTAATTAGGGTAAGACTTAGAGATGATCCCGAGCAGGGTCACCAAACTACAGCCTGTGTGGGCCACACCTGCCCTCCACTTGTTCTTTCAAAAAAAATGATACCAGAACATGGCCATGCCCATCACCTCCATATTGTCTGTGGTGGTCTGGGCAGCACGATGGCAGCGCTGACAGGGAAGGAGATATTTACTGCCTGGCCTCTCACAGGAACAGTCTGGTGACCCTTATCTAGTGTGTTCCACACGCTCCTCCACAAACACTCATGTTTGAGGATACATCTTGCAAAATGTCAGTCGTGACCATAGGTAAATGATACAGGAGATCTTGATACATGGAGAGCTCCTTCAGAATTTTTAGCCTCTAAGACTAAGACTTTGTATATTTAGTTTTAAAATTCACAGCTTCTGAAGTCAAAATGACACCAAATGGAAAAGCTCAAAACAGTGATGCTTTTCCTGGATTTTACAGTAAAATTCAAACGACAAAGTACTTTTCAGAGCTCTACCCAGTACTGGGGCAAATAACTGCCTCTTTGAATTCCAGAACACGTTTTCCTCTGGAAAGTGGAGTGTGCTGCCCTTATTTTGTTAGGTTTTGAGAAGAGGGAGATTGCCACACACTCAGTTCACAAATGAGAAAACATCTGCTTTAAAAAATGCTTGCTTTTTTTTTAAGGACTATATTTTAGAGGAGGGTGGGGGGCCAGGAGTTCTATCTCTCCCCTAATCCAGCACTCTATTATACAATTAAAGAGAACCAGCAGGAGGGCAGAGCCCTCTCAGTCCTCAGATGGATAATGACACGGTATGTTCACAAGGACATGGCCCCAACTCACCAGAGCTCACAGTGCTGGCAGGATGCCTAAGACAAGTCCACACACTTAGCACCAATACACAGGTGCATCTTTACACATGTGACATTTCAAGTTTTCTCCCTAGTCAGTAAAATGGATAAAAAACTGAGAAAAACCCACCTGCTTTCTTGCCAAGCTGCCAATGTTACATTCATCATTGAATCTGAGATTTCTAAAAAAGGCAGCAAAACCCCAAGGCATTCAAGCTAGTCTTTAGCTTGCTAGATATTTCTAGCCATAAAGCGCCATATGAAAAAGGAGACCCAAGTGTGGCTGAAACAACTGAGGACGTCCGCTGATGTGCCTTCTCCAGTGGACTTGGCCCTGGAGCTCACTGCTGTCAGGACCCCTGCATCAGCAGTTGGCAGCGCTAACACAAGTCCTTCAAATCCCAGTGAGGTCCGTCCCATTTCTGCCTCAGTGTCAGAAAGGGAGACGCCCTCAATACCCACCGTAGGGTGTCCCACTGCCATTCTCGCCTCCGCTGCCCGCAGCCTGCTGCCGCCCTGGCAGCAGTGTGCTGCTTGGCTGCTCCTGGCAGACGTAGATGGTTAGGCGGGGCCTAACCGACCTGCAATCAGAAGATACCACTTGTGAGCCGAAGAGAGAAAGCTGCCTTGCCACATGTACAACATGACAACTACAGGAATCTAATTTCTATTTCCTCGTGAGAACTTTACGTTATTTCATTATACAAAATAATTTACTAATAAAAATATAAAAACACACACCTCACACCAACTATCACAGGTGGTCTAATCTGATGATCCAGACTCTAAACCATTGAGATGGTCTGTCAGGTGCTGGTAAATTTAAGTTTCAAGATAAAGTCAGCAATTTAAAATCAGTAAGGTTTAATTTTAATGGAATTCTCACACAAGTCTAAGAATAGCAATGATAGTAAATGGATCTTAAAAGCCAGCACAGTTTACGGTTCTTTCATTTTTAATTTACAATTAGAAGTTGACATTTTAAATAACTTTTCAGTAGTAGTCACATGACCTTGAAAACCATAGATTCTGTAGAGCTCACCTAAACGAGAAGTTTGTTTTCTTGGCAACAACCCCAGTCGTCTTCAAGAACTCAGTACTGCCCATGTGCATGTCTACCAGTCTTACAGTCTACCTCTGCCCTCATCAGTGCCTGCATCATATCTGGGCCTGCCCTGAGGGTGTACACAAAACAGTCTTCTTGTGAGCACGACGCTGCCAGTGCTGCCCAGCGCACGCAGGCACACGCCAACCTAGCGTGGAAATACATTCTGCCCAAATTCCCCACAGAAACAAAGGGGCAGTCTGATTTCAAGCAAAACAGTTCCTTTTAAACACAGTATTTTACCTTGACTTCAGTGAATTATAGAGCCGAATTCCATCGGCTGCACCACAAATTTGTACTAAATCCTCCTTTGTCAGTTTTAATAAGTCGGCACCTGGAGAACAGCAAAGAGAGATTCTTCTAAGAAGTGGGAAAAGAACTCGCAGGACTGGCTGCTTTACAACACCTGACTCCACACAGTTCAATGTCCTTCAAAAGCATCACAGGCCTCCTGTGTATACACATACATGAACAACACACACACAGCCCTTTCTCTCAGAGCCGAAGAAAATGCTTGGTCTTGCATGTCCTGTATCAGAATGAAGCTTAGGAGCCCAAAGGCTGGTAAATGAGATCACCGAGCGGGGCCTACAGGGTTCTGTTCCAACAGACAATTTCACTGCCTGCATTATCCTGGCTGTGCTATGGCTGTGTGGATAAGTAGACTTCTGACCCCAGCTAATTTACCGTGAGATCACCCAGACCAACCTTTTATTTTACAGAAAGAAGGGAGGTCCAGAGGTTTTGGGGACTTTGAGTTGGTAGAACTAAACCTCTTTTCAACAACATGCAATGTAAGGTCAAACATTCTGTGGAACGTAACTCGGTCACAGCAGCCAGTTTTAATACAAAAGCACAGCAGAGAATTGCATATTATACCTTAAGATTTCCCCCATAAATGCTTGGTAAGTGCAAATGACATGGTATGTGGGATTTACTGTAAGATACAACAGAAAGGGGGGCGGGAGTGGTAGAGAGGACGACTGACCCAAGGCTGGGCGCACTGAAGCTGGGGGTGGTCACATGGGAGTTCATCATACTCCTCCCCACTTTTTATGTTTGAATGAGTCCACAATCTTTTGTTTTACCCTCTTGTCAACACCCAAGATGTAGTTTACTGTGAAAATGGAGATGCCCTCTGAGATTAAGGCATAACTTCCATATGATAATCTAAAAAGGTAACAAGATAAAGGGGTTATCTTTCTATTTTTTGAGGGCTTATGAGAGCTTAATAACTTTGTAGTTTGTAAAAGGAAGACGAGACAAGCAAACAGCCCGGGAGGCAGGCGCAGCTGAACGACGACAGGCTCGCTCTAATCGCTCTCCAGGGGCGGGAAACGTGCCTCTGGAAACAGGGCTCCCGGGGTAACCAGGGACCTGCGTGGGCATAGCCTTCAGCCCTCCAGAGACTTGGACAGATACTCTGTGTACAACCCTTTCTGGAAGGCGATGCCCAAGAGGCTCAGGGCACGAAGCCGCACTCTCGTCCTCCCCATTCTATGGTTGGGAAGCCACAGGGTAAAGGCAAGAGACCAAGTCATGTGATCACAGGTCACAGTGAAAAGTGCTTAGAATTCTCTAGATGGAAACATGTATCCGTCTAATATAAGAGGCATAACCTGGGATCTCTCTCTGTTCCGACTGTCAGAGTTTTGTGTATGCATTTATACTCATCCGCCTTCCTTATGAGGGCTCAAAAGCATTCCCCCCACCAACATACTGAAATTTTTAAATTTTCAGTTTTTCACAGATAAGAGGTTTTATTTAATCATACAGAAATGTGGCTGGTAGCACATGACTTTCATCCAGCACTTTCATTTTAAAGAGACGAAGAGCTACATGGGGAATGACTAATCATCGCACCAACACGGCAACAAATGGCTGACATAATAGGAAACTATGCTGTTTCTGCAATCAAGCTTTCCTCTAGGCCGAGCATGTGCACACACATGTTCTGTCCTCTGAGAAGGCTCAAGCTGCATTTTCATGCCCCACAGCACTGTGGCAAAGGACAGGTGACTGCCACCTTGCCGTGGGCCAGCAGTTCTCAGGACATGTTTGAGCAGGACATGTCAGTAAGTGTTCTGCAGGAAAAGGGTCCCAGGGCCAAAGACGTTTGGGAAATGCTGCCCCTCCCCACCTGGTGTATCTATTACTGTTCCTCTAAACAGGTTTCCTATTGCACCACCTGGAGAAGCACTGTTTAGTCCCTTTTAAAATTCCATCTAAATACTCTCTTGGCTCCCTATGCAAGAAAAAGCTTACACTTAAGTATTACAAAAACCATACCCGAGTACATTGATACCATGTAATACTTTACAGCAATAAAGAGGAACAAACTATTGCTACAACTTGGATAGACACAAGGGCATTAGGCTGAGTGAAAAAAAGCCAATCTCAAAAGGTCACATACTGTATGATTCCATTTATATAACGTTCTTGAAATGACAAAATCATAGAGAGACCAGATTAATGGTTGCCAGCGAGTAGGGATGGTGGCTGGGGGGCAGGGAGTAGGCATAAGGGAAATCCTTGTGGGATGGTGTAATTCTGTATCTTAACTTCGGTAGTGGTTATAGGGATCTAGATATGTGATAAAATGACAGAACTATATTCATGCATTGCACCAATGTCAATTTCCTGGTTTTGATACTGTACTATAATTATGTGAGTGAAGGGTACCCTGGAACATCTCTGTATTATCTTTGTAACAAACTGTAAAGTGAAAATCATTTCAAAATAAAGTTAATAAAATGAAAAAAATTGCATAGAACTATCTACGCCTATACAAAGATGAGGGCACACAGAACTGGTGAAGCAGTAGATTGTGCCCATGGTGTTTCCTGATTTTGATAGTGTAAAATAGGCATGAAGATGGTACTACCCCTGGGGGAACTGGCTGATATGTACCTGTCTCGACAACTTCTTATGAATCTGTAATTACTTCAAAAATCTAAGAAAATAAGGTTAATGAAAGTAGAGACAAACAAGTAAACGAAACACGTGTGTGTACACACACACACACACACACACACACACACACACACACACACATACACACATACCTGAAAAATTGGAAAACAGTCTTGTATAGGAAGAGAATCTGTTTTTGAGCAGCCACTGTTGTGTTTCCTGGGTGGTGGCTGATGGCTGAAGTTGCTATTTACAAAGAAAATGAACATAAATAGAAGAAGCTATTCAAACATACAAAAAAATAACCCAAATCACTGGCATGTTATGAAGAAAAAAAACCACACTGAAACAAAACACAGAAATCCTCCAAGTCTGAAGTAAAGAAACACCCAAGAGACCACAGGTCTGACTACTCAGTGACCCAACAATGACTCAAGCCCCTGTCGGAGCCTTAAAAATGCAGGATCCTGAAGCATCTGACAGTTTTAGGAACAAGATACTTACTTCACTAGAGGTCTGTGAAACTCCATCTCCCTGATGATTTGGGGAAGAAGAATTGCTGGGGAGAAGGGAGAAAAGAAAGATTTTATATGTATTTAAAATATCAAGGCATTAAAGGCTATATAGATAAATTTAAAATAATGCTGGGGCACGCCGGTTGGGAACCCTTCTCGTTTTGAGAGCTGTAACTTTCTGCTCTAATAAAACTATCCTTTGCTACACACTTTAAAACAAATAAATAAATAATACTATGTGACAGAGCAATGTAAATTTGCAGTAAGAATGCTGGCACAGGGCTGAACGAGTGGCTCATTAGTTAAGAGCTGGCTTGGGACGCCAGAGGGCCCCGGTTCGGATCCCACATATGAGGGCCAGTGACACTGCCCTCCACAGCTAAGATGCTGAACAACAGCT
>NW_017731459.1:3617870-3632276 GCF_001890085.2 Hipposideros armiger | reverse complement strand
TGATCACTCCTATTTCTAAAACCACAGCAAGTTCTTAGAAGTTGAATGCTCTTCCTTTAAGATGAAAGTTAAAAAAAAAAAAAAAAAGTGTATGTATTGGGAGGGAGAAGAAACAGAGCAGAAAATAACCCTTTTTTGATATGAGCATTAAAGACAAATGTACTTTATAATAAATGCAATCTTAACATACTCAAATAACAGTTTCACCTTAGTAACTCACAGTCCTTTTCTCTCTATCCACAAACCCAATTAATGTTCTTTTATCTCACAAAGAACAGATCTTGAAAATGCCCCCTTTTCTACAATTTCAAACTTTTGAATGTGTCTGACACAAGGGGCTGGGAGCAAAAAGGCAAAGAAAAGATGATTTTCCTCTGAAACTGAGGTGGCTGTTTCCCATTACTACATATTTCAGATATACAGAGAGGTCGCTGTAAACGGACAGAAAGTGAAACAGCAGCATGGGCTTCCGTCAGCCTCAGGCATACACTCCACAAACCACATACCTGTCTGGGACACTGCAGGTGCTCTGCTGTGGGGAGGAGAAAGTGGGTGCTGTGGAAGGACTGTTATTCACGTAGGCTGTGGGGGTATCGGGCCATGGAGAACACTAAGGACAGAAACAAAAATAAATTCATGATGTGCTTTGAAAGGACGTGCAAGAAATAATTTGGGATTTCACTCTCTAGTCTGCCCAAATGCAAGATTATAAAACACAAGGCACCTGACACTCATCAAGCAACCTCATAGAAACATCAAATTTACTTCTGTGTGGCAAGGAAAAATTTTACCTGCTGAATGCGTCTAAGACACTGATTAGTCTTACAAAAGACCTGAAGTGATGATAGCAGCAAAAATTTATGAAGGCATTTTAAATGTATACTTATGTAAAGTTTGCTTTCAAGAACTTTCACCTCCCTCGTTATCAATTCTCAAATAGGTGCCTATCAAGGTTTATGAATAGCAGCGGTAAGAAAAGATTCATTCATAAGCAACATCTGACATTACTGGACACCGGGGCAGTGGCTCTGTCCTACCTAGTGCTCCTGCCCTCACCAGAACCCATTTGCTTCCTGATTTCTCTAAGATTAATAATCCCAAGAAAGACGAGACAGGCCCAACATTGAAATACATCACCTACATGCGAGTATGGTACTGCCAATATCTATCTACCTATCTACATACGTTTATTATTTATATATTCTGGAAGGGGCATGGTGAAAAATATTTTTCAGCCCTAGGCGCAATTCTGACCAAAGCTAGGTCAAGGATAAAAGATACAAAGGCACACTGACTGTTACAATTAGGAGAGGTGAAAAGAGCCAAAGTCAAAAGCGTGCTGAGCAGGCCAGGGTGGTGTCAAGCAGGAGTCTTCAAACCTGAGCTGGGGAGGGGTCTGTTTCACTCCCCTGGTATTCTTCCTAAGACTAATGTGCCTGAGAATGCCGTTGGTTTCAAGGGTCCCTTTTCATAATCACTCTTTTCCCATTCTACACAAAAATCAAAAGGACTTTTTAAGGCCTGAATGACCCTGGCTGAAAGAAAACACATCTAAATCAAGTTTCTCTTATCTATAAAAAAATCTAGAGTTTAATTAAGTTCTACCCTGTCTCATCATTCAAGATGCATTTCCAATAACATTTCTATTTTTATGTTTAGATGATCAAAATTTGTATAATTTGTTGTTTTGATAAATTGGTTCTAATAATACTAAATTTTAAATTTCTCAACTGACTTAAGAGCCTTATGGTCAAAGGAAATTTTGAAAATTAAATTTCTATTTATATAAGTGTGTTGTAAAGAATTAAGGTGATCAAGGGGCCGGCTGAGTGGCTCAGTTGGTTAAGAGCTCGCTCAAGAGTTTGAGCTCTGAGCAACAGCGGTTCGAGTCAGCCCGAGCTGAGTAGCCGTGAGCTGCCAACAGGTGGCGGGATGGCTCAGCTAAAAAAAAAAAAAAAAAAATTAAGGTGATCATTAAAAGATTTTTAGGCATAGAAGTTTATCATATTACGGTAAAATTATTTAAGGAGAATGGAAGAGAAAACGAGATCAAGAAGGAAGAGCAGAATAAAATTTGGGACTTAACTAAAAAGCTTGATCATGAACTTTTTAAAATGGTGATTGTCAAATTGCTATGGTAGAGTCCACAGAATACACTTCAAAAAGTAATGTAACAATTTAATCTTAAATCATAAATGCAGAAATTGTCTCCTGTGCAACTATTTAAATTTATGATGAAAACTTTCAGATGTCAACCTAAAAATGTGCAAGGGTGTATATTCTTTCTTTGAGGGCCGGGCGAGTGGCTCAGTTGGTTAAGAGCTCACTCAAGAGTGTAAGCTCTGAGCAACAGCGGTTCGATGCCCGGCCTCCCCACCGTCCCCCCGTCCCCCCCCCAAAAAAGTCCTTTTGAGTGTAGAAATGTCAAGACTACTAGTGTGAAGGAGCTAAGGGACTGTGAAACACTCTGAGGGCAGAAACCAAGTCTCTCCAATGCTTCCAAGAGCTTAGAGCCCATCAGAAGCATCGACACAGGGAAAACAAAACAGAAATCCTGAACCTTAACATTCTTTACAAGTAACCATTACGTATCTCCTCATAAATGGGGAAAAATGACTCCAGACTTATTGTTTCAACTACTACCAACTTTCAAAAAAGAAATCTCATCTGGCTGGACAGCACTGCTAAATTTACTACTGCATGGCGTACCAATTTCCCTATAAATTTTACACAATAATGCCCATTCTTTTAAAACTAGGGCAGTTGTTTTACTTTCCATCTTACAAAATAGTACCTCCTCAGCTTATACAGTTTGAGGAACCCAAGACCCTGTGAGCCACCTGGCAGATGGAATAACATGTGAATGTCACACACTCATAGCATGGTCATCTCTGCTATCTGGAAGATTTTCATGCTATGCCATCTTCTCCATATAAAAAATACTACCTGCTACATAACATAACATGCACAACTGAATAACGTAAACCTCTGAAAAAATCTGAAAACCCCAGATTTGCTTTGGTAATTACTGCCCACTGTCTGCTGAGGAAATGAAGTCATCAAAAGCTTCCAGTTAGTATGGCAGAATAATAAGAGAAACATAGCTATCTCATTTTTACACATCTAGACTCCTTTAGCAGTAGAGAAGTAGGGTTGTTAATAGCTGACATCTAAAACTTGCTCAATAAATACGAGACTTGGTTCACTGGACACTAGAAAACTAGCGGTCAATGAAAACTGGTCCTATTGGGAAGCCTGTTTTCAGAAAATAATGGATTCCACGTTCTTAAATGATCGGGCTGAATGACCTGTGTTTTACAGGTTTCTCTGGTAATCTCAACCCAGGAGGGTTGGGGAACATCCAGGAATAGCTTCGTAACGCTGCTTCTACCTTTTCATTCTTCCCTGTCTTTCCAAGTACGCAATGATGCAGCAGTGCCTGTATTCCTAGAGAGAATCTGTCATTTGTTATGGCCCCAGTGCCACCTGGCCTGGACTCCTAATCACCGTTTGGTACACTGTGAACAAAGTCCCTCCCTCCTCAGGTACATTAGAAAATGATGACTCTTCTTGGACTGTAGAAATTGGCAGCCCTGATTTGAGCCCATAAAGTACAGTTCAGAGGCAAAGACCAATAGACATGCTAAGGGTTTTGGTGTGTAGCAGCTCTCGGGACCAACAACAGTGCCTCTATTCAATGTGGGACCATTTCACACGGGACCTTTTAACTTTGACGGATAAGTCTGGGTGTCCTGCTCTACTGAAAGCCAACTCTATCCAACAACGGCCAAGAAATGTGGGCCTTCCCCTGCAGGCACTTGAAGTACACGAAATGCCGCAGACTATCTTTTATAGGGGATTAATCTGTACCCTGCTTGTTTTCAACAGGTTTCCAAGAGGAGCTCTAACCACCCCTAGAAATATCTCCAAAAAACCAAATGCAGCCTAGGCAGCAAGACACACGCACCAGGAAGATGTGAAATCCCAGGCCAATGAACTGCTGACGTTTTGCATACTTTAGACTTGAGTTAAAAATCATTAATAATTTACCAATAATTCTTTCATCTTCAGATTAGCTCTGAGCTCCAACAGAGTTCTTTAATTTATGAAATATCAGAACCTCTTCCTTTTAATCAGTTAAATCGTTTTTAATAAAAGGAGAAAATGATTTGAGCTACCAGGGTTTCACCAAAAAGTTTACTAAGATCCACTTGTGAGTTTTCAGCTAGGAAACCAGAAGAGGATAAAAACAAAATCGGAGGGGCAGGCGTTTGGGGGAGGAGTCTACAGTTATTCCATACAACCTTCAATTTGCATAAAAAAAAGCCCAGTTAAAGAAAATGTAACATGTGGGCTCCCCATCCATTCAGATGAGTACATTTTCAGTTTTACTGCACAGAGAAGCATTTAAAATATTTTCACTCAATGCTTTAATTTGGAAATGAACTTCTTGTGATAGTGCTGATGACTTTCATAGGCTACAGATAGTTACAGACACATGTTTAAGAGTGAAAATTTCATTTTTGGCACCTTCATAGTACAAACACTGCAATGATGAATAGAGCAGCTTTTAACACATGATGACAGATATATAAAAAATTACTTAATGCTCTATGTTTACATTTACTGTGGGCATACAGCTCTGATCTGGCCTGTCAGATGAAGAGTTGTGTCATAAAGCAAAGATTTGCTATACTTAAGCTGACAAAGCTCATAATCAACCCCAAATCCCGGGCCTGCATGTAGCAAGGTGAACTGTTCTGGCCTGAAGCATCAAGTCACAATGCAGGTGCCAGGAGGAAACACTAAATGCGGGCAAAGATTTTTTTCCTACCCGTGCTGCCAAACAGGCTTTTAAAAGCACAGACAGACACACATTCTTCTACTACATGCAGGGAAATGTGACACAAAGTATTGCATATGTTAATGTCAAGCTTGCTGCCATCATTTCTCTAAATATCCATGACATTTTCTTATCAGTTATACACATGAGGAAGCAAAACCTTTTTTAATGACATAAAAATTATAACTATTTTACTAAAGAAAGTATTTTCAATCAATTTCCGTGCTCTTGAAGGAAGTGTGTGTGCAAAGGAGGGAGAGGGAAGGGAGGAAGGGAAGGAGATGGGGAGGGAACACATTTCTGAGTGTTGTTTTCCCTCTAAAACCACCCAATATGGTCAACTTTGTTTTAAAGTGTTAGATTTAGGAAATTTTCCTCAGTGAGGAACAAACAGAAAGCAGGATGTCTAAACAAAAGCAAATTAAATCAAGACAAGGACATCGAAAACAAATTTGGCTTTACTTTTCGGTGGAAGGAGGTCCTATATCTAACACTGCACAAGGTTTCCTGCACAATGAAAGGAGAAGCCGAAGCCCTTACACTGCCTCGCTTTGCCAGAGAATCACCGTAGTCTGCTGGCAAAGTCCGCTTGCTGGACTTTTTCTGCTCATGTTCAACTGCATCTTCAATTATAGGCTCAAGCCTCATCTGGACAAACACCAAAGATTGGGATCAATGTCTTTTCATTATACAGAGAAAGATCTAATACCCTGTTTCATGTTTCTGCAGTCCAATTAAACAACTGTACGACTAGCAGGGTTCGAAGTTAAAGAAAATGCAAAACCCCAGCAGTGACAAAAATCGAACATTCTAGGCCCCGACTTAATCTCTTGCCAACTTGAAGGTTTTTAAGGTCTGTTTCTGAGACCTGATTGGGATTTCAGCATCTTCATTCAAGATCCCACCCAGGAAGCTAATCCATTAAAATCCCAAAATTGAAATAAAATATTTCCCCCACAAATTGCACAAAGAACCTATGTCAATCTACCACCCAATCTTCCCCAACCCCTTTGTAAGCGAAACTCATCCTTGGAAATAGTGCTAATATGCAAACCTCTGCTTCTCTTCAGACACCAATAAGCTGCTCTGCATTACCTCCGTGAGGATTGTGGTATCATAGGATGGCTGATACTTTTCTTTTTCATGAGCAGTTCTCTTCTCCATCTTCTCTCGGTCAGTTTTTTGTTTCCTGTCTGCACCTTTAGGCTAAAAGACAAAGTAGGTTCATCCATTGGACTATAAGCACCTTGACAAGCAACACTGGGCCTTAGTGACTGACAGCCTGGCTTCCATCTCACCTTAAAAACCTTGATTTGGCAGCTAGCTGAGTGTAGATGATCTGTGTATTCTCCATTTTCATTCTGCTTAAAGGTGTCAACCTGGATCCTAAAAGGCACTCCCTTCTCACCCCCGTGCTTCCGTGGAGTAAATTCTGTGCTGATGCAGTGTACCTTAAAAAAACAAAGAGAAATGGCCTCAAAGTACCGTCCACTGGTCTTGTTGCCTCGTGGATGTCCTGCCACCTCTATAAATTCAAGATCCTTTAAAAGGAACTCCCACATATTAGCCAGATACCTGTCATGAGTTTGTTTTTAATGACTGTTTTTAACATGGATTTCCTTTCACAAATCCAACCGAGATTTGCTGAACGTTTTGGGATTGAGCTCTTCTCTTCCCCATTCCAGTGCTGCTCCTCTAAGGCAGGACTTGCTCTGATCTCGGGAACAGCAGCACAGTAGCTTCATCTGCACTTCCCCTCCCTCCACTTGGACCGCTTCCTGCTCTCAGACCCAGGGGCCTGAGCCTTGCAGGTGGCTCCCTCCACAGCAACCCTCACCATTCAGAGCTTCCACTGTTCGCCCTCTACCCAGTCAACCATCTCACTGCTCTTCCCACCTGCATGGACTTGGCACACGCTGCCTGGGGAACTTCCACAGTCCAGAAAGCTCACTACGTGTCCTACCTGTATCCACCTAAACTCTGCTGTCAACCCTTTAGGGTTCACTGAGGGCGATACCCACTTCCACCATGCCTGGCCCCTCTCCTGACTACTGCAAAGCAGCCCTAGGGGACCTTACAGGGTTAGTAACAAGGCTGGTAATTTCTGACTGTACACACCCCTTCTAGTAACTCCAAGTTAAAACTGATGTCTGCAGTGTGATTGCACAGCCTGAGACTGAAGGCCGGCTCTTACATCATTTTCATTCACTACATAACTAGTTACCACTCAGACAAATAGTATGAGAAAATATTCAACTAATACGAACCATGTCCCTAATGACTATTAATTGATGGGAGATAATATTTGGGAGACCACAAAAATTCAAAATACCGAAGATTCTTTACCATTCACACAAACCATAGCTTACTTAGGCTGGTCAGCAATTAAGCAGTTTGCCTTTTCTCCGTAAGAGGACCTACTCAGTAGTTCTAATTCTACCACTTACAAATTTGAACATCCTAGGTATTAGAATTACTGTTGATTTTATTTGACATATAATATGCTTTTAAAATCATCTCTTAGAGGTAGAAATTGAGCATTTATGCGTGAAATGAAATGCCTGGGGGTTGTTTTAAAGTAGTCTATCAATAACTTAAAAAGGGGACACTACTAATAACTGTTGAAGCCAGGTGACAAGTACACATAGGATTATTATTATTATTATTATTATTATTCTCTTATTTTAGTGGACGTTTGAAAATTTCAAAATAAGAATGTTTTAAAATAGTGCTACAGAAGGGCCGGCTGAGTGGCTCAGTTGGTTAAGAGCTCGCTCAAGAGTTTGAGCTCTGAGCAACAGCGGTTCGAGTCAGCCCGAGCTGAGCAGCCGTGAGCTGCCAACAGGTGGCGGGATGGCTCAGCTAAAAAAAAAAATAAAAATAAAATAAAATAAAATAAAATAAAATAAAATAGTGCTACAGAGAATCTTAAAACAGTACACTTTTTTCAATCATATGCTTTTACACGGCAGCTTTTGTTCAAGAGAAATGCATCTTACAAAAAATGGAAGTTTTGATTATTGTTACTACCAGTGGTTAAAAGCAACATTTGAACATTTTACATATCAGATTGTCTTTACCTATATTAGTCTGTAAATGGCAGATTTAGTAGATTAACTGCAATTTAACAGTGTATATTTAAAAAAAAAAAAGACACTGTAAGAGTTTACATATAAACTTTTAAAGAAAATGATTTCATGTATTAAGAATTCAATCTCACCTATGGCCTTCTAAATGACTGGGCTAGTATACTTCTAATAATGCAAAAAAAAAAATCCAAACCTGAATGAAAGCAGATGTGCGTTTTGCAGGGTCCCATAGAAATTCAACTGCATTTAACTGGCTTGGATTTGTCCTTGTGTCAATTATTCCCACAGACATTGGAATATCTGTATTTTAAAAAGAAGTTACAAAGAAACTCATCCACTGTGAATAATCTAAAAGCTTACAACTTACTATAATTATTTCTAATGAAAATATTGGCCCTCCATGCTGAACGTTTTTCTTCAGTGTTCTCCATGGTTCACCACTTCAACCTCAAAACCCACCCAATGATCATCATGCTTTCTCCCACCATGGTTTCCATTTCATTTTATTCAGAATATGATGGATGATGCCAATTGAGAACTAACTAAATAAATGGTTTCAAACTCATAAAATTCCTCACTCAGGGTCTTTTAGCACCAAAAAACTACAGTTGGCCCTCAAAACAACATGGGTCTGAATTGTGAGGGTCCACTTATGTGCACGTTATTTTTCAATAAATACTGCAAATGTATTTTCTCTTCTTTATGATCCTCTTAATAACATTTTCTTTTCTCTAGCTTACTTTATTATAAGAATACAGTATATAACACACATAACATACAAAATGTGTTAATCGACGGTTTATGTTATCGGTAAGGCTTCCAGTTAACAGCAGGCTATTAGTAGTTAAGTTTTGGGTGAGTCAAATTATACGCAAATATTTCATTTCACGGGGGTCGGTGTCCCTAATTCCAGTGTTGTTCAAGGGTCAACATATTTAACTATAAAAAAACTCAAGGCATACAAGATCTGCTCATGCCAAAGCTCTCTCTACATAATTACAGAGGTGCCAATATGGGTGTAGCTAAACTGACTTCACATCTCTCTCCATGGTCTTCTGATGGTCACTTGTACCTAAATCTAGAAGTCTGTCTCCTGGGCGATTCCATTTCCAACCTTCAAGTTGCTGATGCTCTGTATACTGTAGCCGTCTGTCATGGAATACAACTCTTATGATGCTCTATGGAATAAGTGGGGAAAATGAGTACTTGTAAACTGTTCCAGCTAAAATGCAGAAGTGTTTTGACTTCTTATGCATTCCTATAATAGAAGAGCATAGAAAACCAAATTCTGCTTTAAACATTTAATAAGTTAACTGTTTTACTCTTGTATACCTGGATTTTGGATAAAGAACTGTAACTCAAAGAATTATCTGGTACACTGAATTATAACTCAAAAAATAAAAAGCCCAAATAAAATGGCTAAGTAGGTATAATTTTTATTTAAAAATTTGATATTGCAATTCAAAATTAACATACATGCCCATAAAATTCATGAGCAAGACTTACATTTCTATGAAGGAAACATCAGATGCACACAGGAATTACTAAAATGAAAAGGTGGTAAAAACAGAGACAGAGAAACCCAGGAATAATAGTAAAGCTGTTATTGAAAAATAAGTTAATAATTGAATTTTTTTAAAAAGACAGTCAAGTGGGTGTGTGTGGAGATCTGCATCCCCAAAGAACCTACATGCAAATTCACTCTTAGCTATTTAACCTTAAAGTGAGATGATCTGAGGTAGTAAGCAAGGAAAAAACCCAACCAAGGTAAACTTTATTTATCCAAACACTCAAGTACTGAATGGAAGGCTTTAATTCAGTTCCGCAAACTCTAGACCAAGTCTCTGTTCTCCAATAAGCACCCCTTCTTCAATTCCTACAGGTTTAGGGTACCAGCTACTGGTCCATTCCAGGAACAGGGTTTACAGGTCATCAAAATGCATTCAGATACCAGATTTGTACTAATTCGTGTTTCTGACACATTTATAAATAACTGTTAGACTATGACGCAATAAGAGAATCATATTTCCGGTACTCTCTGGTTTGGATAGGAACTAATTTGTTAGCAATATATATAAATACTACTTTAGTGCCCCCTCCTCTCCCCCTCCTCCCATAATGTCCAAATTTGTAGCTGATAAACATTTTGAAGGGAACCATTTAAAAGCAGCAATATTTTAATTTGAGATAGTTAAAAAAGCCCATCAGTGGTTAGGGCAGATGTGGGAGAAGTCTATAAAGGCTTGGCTGCCACTCTGATCCATGCCCATCTTCCCCACCTGTCCCCATGTCTGCAGGGCCTGCCCAGGAAGTCCACCAGCACTGGCTTCACGTCTCCTGCTGGGTGCAAAGCCCTCACAGTGACAGTGCCAGTGCCTGGGCTGGTGGTGGTCCTGGGTTCACATATGCCAGCAAGCAGGTCTCTCAGAAGAAAGCGCAGCACAGCAAGTGTTATGATTCTGATTATTCTACACTGTAAGAACCAGTGAAATCCACATATTCAGATGAAAATTGAGAATACAGGTATTATTTTGAGAATAAACCCCATTCTAGAAGGTCAGACTAAGACATACAGTAAAAAATATGAGAGGAGGACCATAGTTAAGAAATTGCAAGATATAAAAGAAAACTTCTTCAATGAAAACGGAAGGGAAAAAGTCATTATCTGGGAATTCTGACTAAAAGAAGACTGAATACACTTCGAGAATCAGGAACAGATAGAGGGGCCCTAAGAGAGACAGAACAAGCCAAGAAAGCAAATCACTGACTCTGTTCAGCACATTCAAGCAGTTCCAAAGCTCCTCTGATAACCCAGCAGGTGATCCCCACAATTTCCCCCACAACAGTCAAGTCAAAGATCATGGGGCCAGAAAATTAAACTCTAGATGGCTGCAGATTATTTTAGGGATCCTCTAGCTGAAGAAGGGTATGATTTTTAAAACATTCATCCTGTAGTGTTTGGCAGTAGCCGACTGTCGCTATGAATCCCAGGCAAGCTCTCAAGATATAACTGGATGTATTCTGGCATATCTGTCAAAATTCAGACATATGGCTTATCAGGTAGAAGACGAAACTAATTTAAGACCTTTTCAACGTTAACTCTTTCCAATCTGTAAATTAACTGTTCACAGATGCTGATACTTTCAAAATAGTGCTTCTGTCTACGTAGAATATACTGGTGTAACGTCAGCACAACATCCACTCTGCATTTACTGCTGGTTTCTCTGCTGTCAACAGTTCATTATCTCATGAGGAAGAGTCAATTTTGCCTTAGTTTCTTAACTTGCATTAATTTTGTGTATTAAATGTTTTTATATGTTTTAATTTGGAATGAAATCCAAGGAAGCTGAGTTTAAAGCAGTCATGCAACAACTGAATTAACCCTGCCATTCCAAGTTAAGCTGACAGGTATGCTGACTAGCTTGCCAAAGTATGCTAAACACTGAGTTTCACCTACCAAAGTGGTCATTTCTAAATCTTACTCCTATTCCGGGAACTGCCCTACAAAGCCAGCTTGTCTTCACTGATAGATGACAAAAACGCTTCAGAATTAACTTTCTTCGATACTTTGACGGAAACTTGATTTTGGCATTTGATCTAGATGCCAAAGTTTGTTATATTTTCCTCAGAACACTGAATAGTCATGAAGGATGACTCGGTTAAAATATTATTTAAAATAAGAGTTAAAATCGTGAGTTAATAAATTCTAAGAGTCCAGCAAAAATGGAAAAAAAAGGAAAAAGAAAACACAGAGGGGAATAGATGAAACAAGATTGGCAAGTTGCTGATAACTACTATAGCTGGCAGGAGCTTATTATGAGAGCTCATGAGTGTGTGTTTATCATACACCACCTTGTGATAAATACATGTGGATTTATCATACCAGTCTCTCTACTTCTGGGTATACTTGAATTTTACCATAGTAAGATTAAAAAAAACTTTTAACATTTTTTTGGATCCAGTTTTAAGGACCTCAATACAGGGCCCATCAAGCCCTATTCTATTTTACAGGAGAAGAATCCTGAATTAAAACAATTTTTCAACCCTTTTACACTGATGTATTTTTTAGACTAGTATCTCAGGGTCATCAAATGTAACTTTCAGAGTGACAGAAGAGCTCACACCTTCCCTTAAAAAATATATTACTGGGCCGGCTGAGTGGCGCGATGGTTAAGAACTGGCTTGGGATGCCAGAGGGCCCCGGTTCAGATCCCACATGAGGGCCAATGACACTGCCCTCTACAGCTAAGATGCTGAACAACAGCTCAACCTAGAGCTGGGCTGCTGTGAGTCGCCAGCGACAGTGTAGGCTGCAGCCTCTGTGGCAGTGGGTTGCCATGGGCATACCGTATGCGGCCAGCAGCCGCAGTGAGCGGCTGTCCAGAAGCCGGCGACTGATCTGCCTCGCCCAGGAAGAGCGCAATGATGGTACCAACTTGGGCCAGTGAAGCAACGTCCTCCACAACTACACTGAAGAACAAAAGGACAGCAACTTGTCTGTTCCCATCCCTCCAATTCCCCAATAAAAATCTTAAAAATAAATAAATATATATATATATATATATATATATATATATATATATATATATATATATATATATATATATATATTACTAGGTTGAATTTTAACCAGGTGTGGTGCAACTGGCAGGTTCGTCCAAAGGTGAGTCAGGTGTGCCCAGTGGCTTGTCTGACAACAAGCCAGCTGGGACCAGGGCATACGGAGAAAATCTTCACATTTCAAAGTTTCCTAGATACTAGAAAATGAGAGCTGTCAGTCTGGCTCCTTGACCAAGACATAGCTATTTAATCATTAGAGGTTAGCCAATACAAATAGGGCGTGAGAACAATGCTGATGAGCTTTTATTTTTCCTTTTTAAGAGATTTTTATTAAAATACAGCTACATATACTATTATATTTGTTTCAGGTGTACACCATAGTTATTCAACATTTATATACCGAGAGAAGTGATCACCATAAGTCCAGCAACCATCTGATAGTGTACCATGCTATCACAATGTATGGTGTCATATGGGATGCTGATGACTTTCTTAAATGGTGAATCCAATCAGTGTTTGCTACAGGTCAGAATGACAACAGGAGGGAATAAAAAATTAAGACCATCTGACTCACCCTCTTGGGAAATGATCAAACCCACTGAACACAAACATAACAGACTCAAAGTGCAGATGGCAAATGTAAGAACAAGCAAATAACCATTCTCCTTCTGTTTCAAGTTTGCTGGGAGTTCCGGGAGTTGGAAGGAGAAATCTAGGAGCACTCAAGGTTGGCAAGACAATGATCCAGTGGGGAGCAGAAAACCCCTAGTTTTTCCCTCAGCCTCCCATAGGATTAAGGGCTTCCTGTCCCCTGGAGTGGCAGGAATACTAAACTATCCCAAAGACACTCAGGCCTCCAGGTGCTGGGCAGCTGGCTTTCCCAGACACTCCAAATTCGCTAGCATTAGTATCTATCCCCCCTACACCAAGACTGCCTTTCACATGCTTGCCCACCAAAAAGACAGACCCACAGAGGGGAGAGTCCATTGGAATGCCTCTCCATATGGAGGGCCCAGCATCAACCAGGCATTGACATTGACATGCCTCTCTGTGGAAGATGGAAGGGTCAGGAGAACCCATACCTGATCCTCTTTTGCTAACACTCATCCACAGTGAAGATTTGCCTTTTCCTAATTAAACTTCTTCCATAAACCTTGCCCTGCAACGCTATCCAATTTATAATAAAGCATGGTGCACGATAGGTAGAGAGGCTAGAAGGACCCACCTTAGATGACACTGGAGGAGGCAGGGATGGTTCTGATAATATGTCTATATCTATATCTCCATATCCTAAAAGTAATGGGTGGGCGGCCAATGGCTATGCCACCTATCCCTGTAATGACTGGCTTCTCTATTCAGAAACATCAGGAGAGTGAACAGAGATTTCCAGTTTTACTTAAGAGAAATTTTAAGAGGTGAAATAAAAGAACTTTCTAAAGTTTCATTTTAACACATTTCCCCCATTATCTTTTAAAGAGAAACAAAGTTTTTGTAGTGGAGGTAGTTCCCCCCGCCACCCCCACCCCCGACCATAGCCAAACTGATTTTTCTATGGTACCTTTCCAAAGGGCTTTCACATTTAGTTCACCCAGTAACTGCTGTAATTCCTATTTTATAGATGAGTTAACAAAATACAGCTCGGGCTGGCTGAGTGGCTCGTTGGTTAACAGTTGGCTTGGGAGCGTGAGCTCTGAGCAGCAGGGCTGCCGGTTCGGATCCCACATGGGCCAGTGACGCTGCGCCCTCTACAGCTAAGATGGTGAACAACAGCTCGACCTGGAGCTGGGCTGCCGTGAGTCAACGATGACAGTGTAGGCTGCAGCCCCTGCTGCAGTGGGCTGCCATAAGCTGCTGTGAGTGGCTGGCTGCCAGCGTGAGTTGCCGTCCAGAGACCGGCGAGCGACTGCCTCACCC
>NW_017731459.1:3612240-3616410 GCF_001890085.2 Hipposideros armiger | reverse complement strand
CCTGGAGCTGGGCTGCCGTGAGTCACCGGCGACGGCGTAGGCTGCAGCCCCTGCTGCAGTGGGTTGCCATGGGCTACCGTGTGTAGCCAGCAGCCAGTGTGAGCAGCCAGCAGCTGCAGTGAGCGGCTGTCCAGAAGCCGGCAACTGATGTGCCTCGCCCAGATAAAGCGCAATGATGGTGCCAACTTGGGCCAGTGAAGCAACGTCCTCCACAACTAGACTGAAGAACAAAAGGATAGCAACTTTCCTGTTCCCCTTCCCCCAATTCCCCAGCGCTGTTCCCATTCCAACTCCCCAATAAAAAAAAATCTTAAAGAAAAAAAAATAAAAAAGAGTGCTTCTAGTACCATATGAAGTTCAAGTTCTTTATGATATAACTACCAATATCTTGTCCACACCCCAATGGGGCTTACAAAGAATATACAAAGGGTACTAGATCATAGGGTCAAAATAAAACAAAGGGTCATCAAAATATAACCAAGTCACTCAAGGCTGACGAAGGAAAACAACTACTATGTATAGTATATTACTAAGGACAGGCCTTAAATTCATTTAACAGATGGAGAGATTAACATTAAAAAACACCTTTGTGGCAAGAGGCATTTTTAAAAGTTAAATTTGCAGCATACTTAATAATGGATCTGAACTGAGAAAGAACACTGAAAGTAATTTTTAAAATAAAATAAAAAAAATTTAAATATGAAGATATCATTGAAAAATATGCCATTATATATTTAAAATTACTCATTCAAGAAATAAAATCCAACAAAATATCTGTGCTAATTATCAGATCAAAAAATGTTTCATTAATTAAAAATCAAGTGGGCAAGAATGGAAGAGAAATAAAAATAAGCACATAAAATGTGGGGGACATAAACTGATAGTCTTTTTGAAAGGTAGTCTGGCTGCACCTGTTCACAAGTTAAATACTGTATCCTTCAACTCGGGGATTCTGATTAGTCAAGACAAATAGAATAAAATACAAGAAGGGGAATATTTGCAACTCACATTACAAACGGCTAATCTCCCTAATTCACAGAGAACCCCTATAAAATCTCTAACAAAAGTCCAATATCCCTAGAAGGAAAAAATGAGCAAATGACATGAACATATGGTTAACAAAAGAAGGAAATGGAAGGTTCTTAAACATATTAAGACATTCAACCTCCATTAGAGAAATGCAAATTAAAGCCGCACTGAAATAATGTTTCACCTGTCGGATTAGTGTAACTCTCTAGTTTGTTGTTGAGATTGAAGGGAAAGTCACACTCATATGCTGATAACAGGTGTAGATGAAAGCAGCAGGTACTCTGTGGACATATTCCGAGGGCAGAGCTGAAGCACCGTCTCATGTATTAGATGTAAAGTGTGAAAGAATGGTTAAAGACTACTCCAGAGTTTTGGCTGAGGAACTTCTTGACTTGGGGCAGATCACGAGGAGGAGACGTGGGGGGAAAAATCAAGAGTGCAACTGAATACAATAAGTGTGAGGTACCCTTTGGACATCCAAGTCAATAATCAAGTTGACATACAAATATGGACCTAAGAGGAAGAGATCCCAGTTGCAGATATTTATAGGGGACTTTTTAGGGTACAGCTGTAGGTAAAGCTATTTAAAGATAGGATCATCTAAGGAGTGAGTGGAGAAAAAGAGAAGAGGGCCAAGGAACTTCTCTGGGATAAAGAGAGTAACCCTAAAAAGCAGCCAGTGAGGGGCGAGGTAGACAAGGTGCACAGTGTCCTGGAAGCCCTATCGGATGGCTGCCAGCGAGGGAGAGAAAATGTGTCTCACCAGGATTATATCTTGTGATCATCAAAACTCAAAATTCTCAGGACTGAAAAATTCAAATTAAGGAAGAAATCTCAATGGTCCTATTTTCTTTTGTATTATTTTTCCTAGTCAATCTAACAAGAATACTTCTGTGCTCAATATAAAGTTCAATCTATTTCCATAAACAGATCTCAAGATTTGTTGCTTCTGTATTAAAGCACTGCAGATTTCTATTCTTCTAAAATCAAAAGTGGTTTTTTTAAAAGAAAGGGTCTGTAACATTTATGCTTCAAATGGGTTTCCCTATTGGAAACTATATGTCCCTCAACTAATTTAGGAATCCCTCTCAAAAAACAATTTTCTTCAAAGGTACTATCCACTGAGAGAACTATCAGACTTTTATTGGTTTAATTTCTCCTTTTTTTTTTTGGCCCATAATTAAAATTTTATTGAAAAACTGACACCAAAATAGGAGAGATCACTGTTGTGTACTTATAAAATTAAATATAATTACATTATCTTGGTAGATTAACTAGAATTACTGAACTGATAAGGCTTTCTGTGATATAACAAATTCAGGAAGTTGTGTGGATCATTAGTGTTGCTTTCTTCTAAATGAACACCCTTCTGTGAGTCTGGCCTTTCCTATTGGCTGGCACAACACTGTTGAACAACCTACACAAAGAACCACGGTCTGAGCATGGCTGAAAACCGTGGTAATCTTGTAGCAACCTGGACATTTCACATCCATAAAATAAGAATTTGGACTTCGAACTAACCGTTTCTTTTTATGTTTTTTCTTTTCCTCTTCCAAGGACGGATGTAGTAAATCTCTAGCCAAAGGCATGTTGATGTTTTTGCACGCCCAGCCTGAACAGATCTGAGGCGACACCCCAGACTAGATTCTTTTTTTTTTATTGGGGAATTAGGGGATGGCAACAGCACTGGGGAATTGGGGGAAGGGGAACAGACAAGTTGCTATCCTTTTGTTCTTCAGTCTAGTTGTGGAGGACGTTGCTTCACTGGCCCAAGNAATTCCCCAATAAAAAATCTTTAAAATACAAAAACAAAAAACAAAACAAAACAAAACACCCCAAAATATAGCTCAAAAAGTTAGGAGTTTTAATATAGCCATTACTTCTTAAAGTGAAAGTAAATAATGTTTTTATAGAAACTCTTGCAGCAAATATGCTTTTTAAAATCACTGCAATATCTCTTAGGAATTTTAATGGGTGGACCTTACCTTTACCAATTTTCCAGTGATCTCAGGCATATCTCCCATTTTCCGATTATCCAGCATCCGAATTTCATAAGACTGACCTATTTAAATAACATAACTCTGTTTATCATAAGAATTTAACTGTCTCTCAAAACATACAACTACCCAATGTTAACTTGCTAGAAAAGCAAATTCAGGTTCACCTTTCTCTTTCCTGCAAATCTTCTGTAATCTTATAGTATTACAGAAGACTGAAGAGTTTCTCAATTTATTTCATTCTCATCTGTTACTCTCATGTTAAATTTATATTATGTATACACACATTATACAAGACCAATTTTTTATAACAGCTTTATTGCGATAATTTATATACCATAATTCACCCTTTTGAGTACACAACTCATTGGTTTTTAGTATATTCAAAGTTGTGCAACCATCACTGCTACCAATTTTAGAAAATTTTCATCACCCAAAAAGATCTCATACACATTAGCAGGCACTACTCACCACTCCTATACCCCAAGTCCCTTGCAACCGTTAACCTACTTCCTGTCTCTGAGGATTTGCCTACTTTGGACACTTGATATAAATGGAATCACTCAATATGTGACCTTTTGTGACTGGCTTCTTTTACTAAGCATGTTTCCAAGGTTCATGCACGTAACATGTATTAGTACTTCATTTCTTTTCATTGCCAAATATTATTCTGTTGCATTATCACATTTTGTTCATCTGTTCATCAGCTGATGGGCATTTTGGTTGTTTCCACTTTTTGGCTATTATGAATAATGACACTATGAACATTTGTGTACAGGAGTGTTTTGTGTGTGTGTGAGCCAAGGTGAAATTTTAATCCTAGAGCCTTCTCCCTTGTGTCCAATGAACCCAACTCACATTTTCTCACCACTCAGTGTCCATAAGAAAACACAAATAGATATTCACCCACTAATCTACATAATTAGGAAAATAAACGACTGCCAAAAGTTACTAATGTACTTTCGAACGCACAAAAATGATTTCTGGATCATGTTATTAAATATGACAGTATAATCTGTTATGTAGAAAATCAGTAAGAATTAAAGAGTTGGGCCGGCCGAGTGGCGCAATGGTTAAGAGCTGGCTTGGGATACCAGAGGGCCCCGGATCGGATCCCACATATGAGGGCCAGTGACACTGCCCT
>NW_017731459.1:3588806-3609320 GCF_001890085.2 Hipposideros armiger | reverse complement strand
ATCTTAGCTGTAGAGGGCAGTGTCACTGGCCCTCATATGTGGGATCCGAACTGGGGTCCTCTGGCGTCCCAAGCCAGCTCTTAACCAACGCGCCATTCGGCCGGCCCTAATTTCTCCTTCTATTTGACCCTTTCCGTAATTCTTTTAATTACACAGCTTCCAGAAATATCAGTCTAGGTTCCAACTAAAATATAAAGAAGGTTCCCCTACTAATGAAGTACAAAGTTAACATTGACAGCAATATTCTGAGTTACTAGTCCTATTTTTAGCTTTATCTTCTGAATTTACTTTTCATGTTTTGATTTTTTTACTCTTTTTGGCTTAGAAATGCAAAAGCACTGACAGAGGTGAAACATATAACTGTTGTGAGTTCATGTCTCCATTCACCTTTGACTGCAGTGCAGAGTCTAAGTCCAGTTTCCTCAGATGGACTCCAGAGCCCTATCTTGGCTAAGTTTAAAGCATTTATTTCTAAGGTCCTAATATAGAGCTTTAAAACAATAACCAAAGCTAACCTCAAGGTAAAAAATGAAATTAACAAAAAATGATAGTCATGCGCTGCATAATGGTGTTTCGGTCAACAGCAAACCATATATAGGTAGGTGGTCCCCTAAGATTATAATGAGCTGAAAAATTCTTATCACCTAGTGATGCAGCCATCATAAAGTCGTAGCACTACGCAGTACTGTAATGTCCTAGGACTTCACTCACTCACCACTCACTGACTCAGAGCAACTTTTCTAGTCCTACAAGCTCCATTCATGGTTAAGTGCCCTATACAAGTACCATTTTCTATCTTTTATACTGTGTTTTTACTGTACCTTTTCTATATTTAGATACACATATGAGGTATGACAATTAAGTTTGTGAACTCATCCTAGAAAAAGTGCTACATACCTCACTGCTGAATATCACTGTGGTTACCTTCGAAGTACTCCCCTTGGGAAGCTATGCACCAACACCAGTGCCAATCCACCCTTCAAAGCAATTTTGGAACTCTTTCTGGAATGGCCATCAGAGCTGTCGTGCTATTACCCTTGGTGTCCTGAACGTCACCAAAATGTCATTTTAATATTTCCTTTATCTTCAGGTAAAGAAAGAAGTCACTAGGGGCCAGATAAGGTGAGTAGGGAGGGTGTTCCAATACAGTTGTTTCCCGGCTAAAAACTCCCTCACAGACAGCGCCATGTAAGCTGGTACACTGTTGTGATGCAAGTCATGAATTGTTGGCGAAAAGTTCAGGTCGTCTAACTTTTTCATGTGGCCTTTTCGGCACTTCCAAATAGTAAACTTGGTGAACTGTTTGTCCAGTTGGTACCAATTCATAATGAATAATCCCTCGGATATACAGAATGGTTAGCAACATCGTTGCAACAAGTTTGGGAACTTAACTGTTACACCTCATATATCTACCACTGTTACAATTGCTTACAGTATTCAGTACAGTAACATGCTGTACAGGTTTGTGGCATTGGGCAGCTGGCTATACCATACAGCCTAGGTGTGTAGTAGGCTAGACCATCTACGTTTGTGTAAGTCACTCTGTGATGTTCGTATGATGACGGAATCACCTAATGACACGTTTCTCAGAATGTATCCCTGTCGTGACGCACGACGATTTTTAATTCAACAGGCATGCTATTCCCTAGGGCCTAAAACCTGTTTGCAAAGTAGCAAATACTAGTTAATTATTATAAAATTCTCCAAGTAGAATCTGGCCTCAAATGAAAAAGTATTTCTGATCCAACAGCAGCAATAAGACATCCTGGAAAAAATCCAGGGGCTTAGGTCAGAAGTCTCACTCATATCATGAGGTGTGAAGGTATCAAAGACTCAGTGGGAGCTATAAAACACGGGCAGCCTATTCCAGCTAAACCCCTGCAGAAAGAGAGTGTCAGTTGTGCTTACTCCGCCCTCTGTGGTTCCAACAGTTTTTTACACCACAAAGATACCTAAGAACAGAGGACAACTGCTCAAGACACAAATACAGTTTTCAACTCTATTTCTATTGTTCTACAGCACAAAAACGGACACTCTAAGGCATCAATACAACTTGGAAAACTTGTTCCAATTTCTATTTGACTGAGCAAGTTAAGATCACATAGAATTTACATTTTTCTTTATGGTGTCACACAATGGCAAGTTTTCCTCAGCAACAGCTGCCCAAGAGGCAGAAAGTGAGCAATGAGCTTTAAGGAGAGGCTACCAGCAGTGACCAGTCCATGGCCAAAGAATGGTGCATAGCCCATACGTGCCAACCTCCTGTGAGGAAATCCATCGATAAAAAGTGGTGGTGAGGAGAGGCTCACATATTTGCCTGAATATTCAAAGTAGTAAAAAATTAAGTGTGGTCCCCAGACTAGCAGCATCAGTGTCACCTGGAAACTTGTCAGAAATGAAAGTTCTCCAGCCCCACTATGGGGTCCAGCAATCATGTTTTGACAAGCCCTCTAGGTAATCCCAATGCATGCTGAAGCTGAAGAAGCACTGCTTTATGTAAAGCTACAAATGTCTGATCAGTCAATGCTATTTCCAACACAAAGCGTTTAGGATCTTCTCCTAGGAATAAGTTTCTACTCAGAAAGCTGTGAGTAAAATGATTAAGAATTAACCATCTTTTCTCAGTAGCTGAACAAATACTGTAGGATATGTGATGATGAACACTGTCCCAAAGAGAAAACTGGCCTGGTTTGGAATGTCTGATTACACATTTGCATCTTTTTGCATAAGGTTCATTAAATACAATGCTATATGAGCCACTGTACAACTACAGGTAATAGATTTTAACAGCTGCTTTTCGTTCAAATTATTTGATTGTTCTCTATGTTAAAATTAAGAACTAAGTCAATCTAAAGCTGTTTAAGGTAAATTGCATTATGATTCCTTCACAAGTAACCAAAATTAATTAAACAGTCATTCACTTGTTTGACAGGACTGTAAATCTTGCAACAGTCTAGGAGGGCTCACGCTCCATTACACATATAAGCTCCACAAATGCTCTTATGTTCACATATATTTATTACACATGTGTATAGTCCATATTATTTGAATATACATACACGTACAGTTTTTTACACACGCACACATGCACACAGGCTTGGGTTCATCAGATGCCCATTTCAACACCCGGCTTTGACAGGGCCTTCAGAGGTATTGCAGGATGCAGCGTGTCCACAATCTTAAGAGTAAAAGACGGCCACCCGATGGAAACTGCTCTGACACACAGAACAGTGGCTCATCCTGTACCACTTTGGAGCTCATCCAGCTAGTACACATTTGCCTTGGTTGATGTGTTAATTTCCTATTGCTGCTATAACAAGTCTCCACAAACTTAGTGACTTGAAACTATACAAATGTATTATCATACAGTTCTGGAGTTCAGAAGTCCCAAATGGGTATTACTGGGTTAAAAAAAAAAAAAATCAGGCTGTTGGCAAGGCTGTGCTCCTCTGGAGGCTCAAGGGGAGAATCGATTTCCCTGCCTTTTTCTACTTCTCCATGCAGCCTACATCCCTTGGCAGATGGCCCCTCCCTCAACTTTCAAAGCCAGCTATAGACAGCAACTTCTAATCTTTCTCTGACTCTTATCTGCCTCTTTCACTTTTAAGGACCCTTGTGACTTCATTGTACTCACCTGGACCATCTCTCCATCCAACATCCTTAATTTAATCACATCTGCAAAGTCCCTTTTGCTATATAAGGTAAAGCATTTACAGTTTCCAGGGATTAGGACATGGACATCTTTGGGGAACCATTATTCTGCATAACAGTTGCTAAGCAGCGTAAACATGCTATTTCTACAGTTCAAAACTCTGACAGCGACAGGTTAAAAAGATTATAATCATACAAACCAGGCAAATTTGTGGGTCATTATTACACAGGTATCTAGCCCTCAGAGCTGCGTTGCAACCATTTGTAAAAATTGCTCATCTGGCTGCAACAGTAAACTAATACATCCACCAACAGGGGCTCCTGTTGTGCTAACTTATAAGTGCATTATGTGTATTACTCAGCTTAATTCTCAACTACCTTATGTGGAGGTATTAAATTAAGGAACTTGTCTGGGCTAGCAAGTGTGGGATGGGATCTGAACACAGGCAGCCCAGCTCCAGAGACTGCTGATAAATATCACTCCGTGCTGCCCTCTCTACCTCTCACCCCTACAACGCAGAAAAGACTTAAATCACTGGTCACTATAACCAGTTGAAACAATTAAAAGGAACAAAAAGGTATTTGAATAACATGCATAAGGCTATCCGATAGGCAGCAGAGGTACATATATCCTGGGCAGTTTTATTTCATTGGCAACCATGTGTAATAGCTTCTACCAGGCATCACTTTAGAGACAGAAGTTCTCTTTTCCATTTCATCCTTTACTGATAAGACCATTACATTCACAAGCACATTTAAGCATATAATGCACTCATTACCTAAAAAAATAAGCTTACTAAAATAAATTCAATCAAACAGTAACGATAGTATTTCTGTTATACACAGACTCATAAAACATGATTAGAATCTTCACAGGTTTTAAAAACGGTTCTAGTTCAGTGGCTACCTGAGATGAGTAGACTAGATAACTGGGAGACAGGGGAAGATCCTTTTGAATTCTGAATCACATATCTAAATCATCTATTTAAACTGCTCAATTTAAAATGTGACAACTAAAACTTAGAAAACACTGAAAATATTCTAGTACGGAGACTTACTGGTTTAAGAAAATGAAATTTGGAATCAGAAAACTCTGGGTTGAAATCTTTATAAATAAAGTGTGGTTAATAATCTAAATAGATAACTATAGGAACAATTACTCCCTATAAAGCTTTAACATCATCGTAAAATGGGGATAATTGTACTTTCATTAATTGTCACTATTATTTCCAAGTCCAGTCGTGTTGCTTAACAAGGGGGATACATTCTGAGAAATGCACCATTAGGCGATTTCATCAGGCGAACATCCCAGAGTGCACTTACACAAACCTAGATGGCCTAACGCAGGCTAAATGGCACAGCCTATTGCTCCTAGGCTACAAGCCTGTACAGCGCGTTGCTGCACTGAATACTGTAGTCAATTGTAACACAATGTAAATATTTGTATATCTAAACACAGAAAAGGCACAGTAAAATTCTGGTATAAAGAGATAAAAAGTGGAACCTGAACAGGGCACTTCCCGTGAATGGGGCCTGCAGAACTGGAAGTTACCCTGGGTGAGTCAGTAAGTGAGAGGGGAGTGATTGTGAAGGCCTAGGACATTACTATACACCACTGTAGGCTTTAAAAACAGCCTTCGCATAGGTTACATCAATTTATTAACAATTTTTTTTCTTCAATAACAAATGAACCTTAGCTTAGTGTAACATTTTTACTTTATAAACTTTAATTTTTTGAAACTTTGACTCTTGTAATAGCATTTAGCTTAAAACAAAAACACACTGTAAAGTTGTACAAAAGTTTTCTTTATGTCCTTATTCTATAAGCTTTCTTCTATTTTTATTTTACAAAATTTATACTTTTTAAACTTTTCTGTTTAGAACAAAGACATAAAGGGAGCATTTGAGGTCTTGCTCCCTGACATATGTCATCTCTTTGGCTCAAATAAACTCTTATAAAAGTTCTCTACAGGTTTGTATGTTCTTACGTGGACATTTACTTGGCATAGTCGGCAGGATTCTGAAAAAGCCCACCCAGGGCCACCCTGCACACCTGGCAGTGGTGCTAGGTACAAGGAAGCGCCCAATGTGCCCCACTGGCTGCCTGCTTCACACTGGATGGACTTGGGTTAGTTTCTCTTGGAATCCCAGGATTCCTTGCTGTAAGTAGCAGGCCATGATTTTATTTGAGTTGTTCTTAGAAAATCCTCGAGGTGGATACGGGTTGAGAAAACCCAGGGAAAAGAAAAAAAAAAAAAGGGTTGGTTTTAATTTCGGCTTTTTAACTGGACTTCTTACTGAGAGTGGACCAAATCTTTGCTAGTTAAATGAGAGACTGAACTCTCTTTAGCCCAGAAACTTGCTTCCCCAATCCAAATAGCCAACAGGGTGATAACAGTTGTTCAGGTCCCTGATCTGGAGTGCGGAGATGGATGCTGGGAGTCGTTCAGTGGAGTAGCACAGCTGATTCCAGAGAAGCCGGTGGGAGCCCTAGGGAGAAGGACAGGGCGCCCTGGATTCGCCCTGAGAGAGGGGACCGTGCAGTTCTGGCTGGCCCTTGCTCGGGTATTCTTATTTAGGTGACTAAGAATCTCTGTGGGACTGCTTGAGAATCATTTTCCTCCAGGGCGTAAAGCAGTCCTATAGGAAGAGTCACTGCATTGGCTTATCTGGAGATGTGCACATAAAGGCTGGTTTCCTTAGAAATTTGTTCAGACTCTTCAGATCTAAAAATTAACAGGGAATCATGCCTCTCAGGCCAACAAAGCGTTAGTTAGCCTCCCATTAATACTCATGCAGGAAGGTGGCCGAGATAAGAGTCCTTTGATACTTCTAATTTTCGCACACACAGAAAAAGCCACCTATAAAATCAGGCAGAATGAATGGAAAACATTTAATTGGTTTCTTGAAGCTTCAAAAATATTTAGATGATAAATAGATCAACCTATGATGTCACTTAGATGTCAACCCAATTCTTTGAGGTATTAAAAATGGCTGTCATTTTAAAAGGGGGAACATCATTTGGAACTTGACTTGTCAAGGACAGATATAAATTGTAAATACACAGATATAAATTGTAAATACCTCCAGGACAAAATTTGGATCAAATTCCTCTTTTATAAGCTAGTAAGTTTTTCTCATGGCTAAAGGGCCTCTGTGTCTGTCTGTGGTCTAAATATATGTGTGCTGTAAGTGTGAGATAATTTTCTACCCCTGGATGGTATTGTTAAAATTTAAAGGCAAGTGCTTGTAAGCATTGGGCATTCTAAAATTCTCAAAAATATAGAAAACTAGTCCAAATGTTTTTCAGGTTCACATGATCTAAGATTAATCTTCAGTAAATAAAATCTAGCTTAAGTTTGTTGATTAAAAAAAAAAAAGACACAAACACATACTAGATACAGGTCAGGGTCATTAATATCACTGTCTCCACCCCCATGTCCTGTCCCGCAGGAAGTCCCTCAGGGGCAGTAACACACACGGAGCTGTCATCTCCTATGATGACAATACCTTCTTCTGGAACACCTCCTGGGACTCTTCTTGAGCAGGTTTAAATCCTTTCAGAAATATATCCATGGTGGTCTGCTTGATTTGTTTCTCTTTCACCACAGATTTGCTTGTAAACAGATAATGCACCATGAACAGTCCTATTAATGAAAACCTTTCGCTGTTGGGTCCATATTTTCAAACTTTTAAAGCAGTCTGCTGAGGTCTGCAAAAGCTTCTGCTAAAACCCTTCACTGTGAATTTTCTTGGTTTCTTCTCCTGCAGTTTCCTTTTCTCTTGACTCTTCTTTGGCCATGAGTTCCTGCTCCAGTTCCAACACCTCCTCATTAGTCAGCTCCTCAGGAACCCCCTCTAGAAGGTTCTCAGTGTCATCCTCATCCACACCCAAGTTCAAGTTGTTTGCTATCTCAACAGCTTTGATTTTTGCAACCTCCTTACCCTTGGCAAATTCTTTGAAGTCATGGACAAACTTCTTGAGTGTCTTCTTCCAGATGCCATTCATACACTCCTTGGTGACATCACCCCAAGCAAGGTTCCTGAGGCAGTCATAGATTTGTAATCCTTCCAGAATTGCATCAGTATCTTCCTCAGTTGCAGCAATAGCCTGGACAAATGTCCTCTTCAAGTAGTAGGTGTTAAAAGCGGCTACACTCCTTGATTCATTGTTTGGATCAAAGAGCTGGTGTTTAGAGGGAGAAATACCACTTTGATATTGGGATGAAGATAACCAAAAGGTGAATGTCTGGGAGCATTATCAACAATAAACAAAATCCTGAAAGTATTTCTCCAAATGATACTTCTCCATTTCACTGGCACAGCAATTCAGGAGGGCATCTTGGAGGAGGAGCTGGGTCATCCATGACTTCTCATTGCTCCTCTAGTACACTGGCAGTGTGTGCTTACGGATACATTTGAAGGCCCTGGGTTCTCACTGTGCCAGGTCACAGAGGGTTTCAGTTTGTAATCTGCATCACTGCCTCAAGCAAGGCTGTTATCCCATCCTTAAAAGCCTTGAAACTTGGCACATTGACTTGGCCTCCTTATAGATGAAAGTTCTTTCAGGCATCCATTTCCAGAATACGAAGGTTTCATCCATTAAATATTTGCTCTGGCAAGTAATTTTCCTCCACAATCAGCTTACATAGTTTCCAAAAATTCTTCATCTGCCTTCACATCAGGATTCACAGACTCAACCTCACTTTCACAATATGTAATGAGTGGTGATTCTTAAATCATTTAAACTACCCAGAGCTAGCAATAAATTCAACATCATAGTCAGGTCCAGCCTTTTCTTTCAACATCACACATAAACTTTTTCCTTTGGCCGTGACTGCCATGGTGCTGAGAGGGATATACTTCTGTGCCAGTCATTAGAAATTTCTCCATGTCTGATGTAGGCCCTTCTCCAATTTTTGTTAATCTTGTTGCTGTCAATGAAGCAGATCCTTTAACAGCTTCTGTCACTTTGTTTTTGTTCTTCAAGATGGTAGCTTTGGTGAATGAGATATGCCCAACTAGCGAGCAATAACCATCACTGATTTTTCTACCTCCATAGCCATTAATCACTTTTAATTTTGTTTCTAGGCCATGGTCACTTGACATGGTCCTTTACTGGCAACATTAGCAGTTGGTTTTGTACACTTAGGAGCCATGATGAACAAAACCACACAAGATTAAATCAGCAAAAGAAAAACCGGTGCAATCTAGAGACACAGTAAGCACAAGATGTTATGAGGTTGCTGCCAGGGCAACACAGCATACATTTTACAGCAAACCTTTTTTTTTTTTTTTTAAATAAATAAAAACACTGTAATCTAAAATAATGATAAATAGTACAGGAAATACATCAACCATTAACAGTCATTTGTTTTGTACCTAATTGTGCTATATTTTTATAGGACTGGCAGTGCAACAGATTTGTTTACACCAGCATCACCACAAACATGTGAGTGATGTGCTGCACTACAACGTTATGACAGCTACGAGGTCACTAGATGATAGGAATTCAACTCCATTATAACTTTACGGGACCACCACCGTATATGCAGTCCAGTTGACCAATACATCAACTGTAGTGCATGACTGCAGTAGGAAAAAAAAGTGACTATTTCATTTCCCTCTCATTTATTAGAATAATGCAGATAAACTCACATGTGGAAGCTTAAAAGGAATGAAATTTGAGTATATGGAGGAAAACTGCAAGTACCCTATCTAATCCCTTCTTATAAAGTTAAGGTATCCTTTTTTGACAAACAAAGCAATATTGCCATTTTAAGTCGTTTTCCTTGATGGAGCTGAAGAGTTCATTTGAATATAGGAAAACTGATTCATGGGCAGTAAAACTATTGACTAACAATCTGATTCCTAAAAATAGAAAGAGTAAACAGGAAATTGTATCAATACTTAACATCCCACCATCAAAGCTGATCCATAGATGTTACTAAAATGGTGCCAACTTTCCATGGAAATGTCACTCAGCTAAAAAATATTCATGGGATTTTATCGGAATTCCTGGATAAAATTAATCAAGTCTAATTATTATTTTGCATATGTATAACTGATTCTCTTTACATTACATTGCAGAAAAGGCTTCTGTAAAATAATCAAAACTGAATATGTACAACTGAAGATATTCTGCTAAGCCTGGACCTTTTTGCTTCGGTTTAAAAGAGGTGGGGTGAAAGATACTCAGCAGCATCTCGACCTTGACTGAATCTAGAAACAGCTATGGAGCCTCTCTTTAGAAAATTATATTTATAAAAAAATCTGAAAACAATTTTAAGGAATTCATGAAAAATCTTGGATTCAGAATCTTTTGTCAAAGTGATAAATGCTAGGAGACAAGTCTGTGAAAGAACTGTATATATACACATTGTAATATGTGTATTTAATACTCATGTAAGCATAATAAAGGTATTGTAATTTCTTTTTAAAAGGTATGTAAAAGTAGAATTCCTTCATGATTACTTGAATGTATTTTTACTAATTATTGAAATACATTTAAAAAAATATGTCTACATATGCAGTTCACTTACCCACTTTTCTTCTTAAAAGAATGGAAGAAATTAAGATATAAATGAACACAATTCTACAACCAAGAAAATACTCATCCTTAATACTGCACTGAGCAGAGTCAAGAGCAAGAAAATCACCTGCATTTATTATATTGATAATGTCAAGCCAGATTATCACCTGGAAGGGGGACACAGAGAGCCTCCTGGGGTGCTGAAAATATTAGACATAAGTAGTGGTTTCAAGAGAATAATATATGTAAAAATTCATTGAGCTGTACACTTTACACTTGTGCACACTAATGTATATACTTCATTAATTAAAAAAAAAATCTAACCTTAACTTTAACTAAATTGACACTGAGTAAGTTAATCAACTGCTCTAAGTTTCAGTTTTTAAATCTGTAAAATGGATTAATAAAACTTTTCCTGGGGTTACTGTGGGAATAAATAACATATATAAAGTATTTAGTACAATGCTTCATACACACTAAGCACTCAGAGAATGTCAGTCTAATAAATCATCACTATAGATGGTGGAATGCAACTTTTATCTATATGAACTATCTTTATCTGGCTTAATAATAACAATAGTGATAAACTATGGGTATTTTCCCCAGGCCAAAAGATATATACACCCAACATGTTCCTTTAAACAGGGTGTGTGTGTGTGTGTGTGTGTGTGTGTGTGCACACTCACTCATCCCATGATATGCATATAATAGAACTTACTGAACCATTCCCAGAGTAAGAAAATTCAGGTTATTTCCTTTTTTGTCATTAGAAATAAAGCTACAGCGACTATCCTTACCCCTACATTGTTTCTTCTGGTGTTTTTATGTCTAAAACAGATTACCATACAAACTATTAAGGTTCTTTCAAGTATGAAACTTATGTCTCAAATAACTGAACGTCTACCCAAACAAATACTATTTAAATCAACATTCATAACAAAGTTAGGTATTGCCATAGGTGCTGCAGATAGAATTACCTGAAGTATCACCTCACAGATCCTAAACTTATATATGAAAAGTTAGAAATAAATTATTCTTTCACATTTCTGAATGTTAATCATAAGTAAATAATCTAAAATCGGTGGTTCTTTCCAAAAGTTCAAGTAATTAAAGATTCCAGTTAATGACAGAAAAATAATCACAATATACTCTTAAGTGAATAGATGCTAATTCTAATTTTTTAAAAAATACAATAGATATACACACACAAGGAAATATACCTAAATGTTAACTAGTTAACTGGTGGTATGGAATTGCAGTCAATTTGACACATTTCCCAATTTTTCTACAGTGAGTATGTACTATTTTTATAACAACTAGATGTTCAAATTTTTTAAAAAATAAGAATTCAATACGCTTTCAGTATATGTATCCAACAAATTAATACCTGCATAACAAAGTACTTTTGTTTACACTGGTAAGTTCCACTGGCCTGTGCCCAAACTGCTAACAGCACCTGAAAATAAATCCCTTATACTGCCGATGGTAAATTCTACCCCCAACATCTGTATTTTCCATTATGCCCACTCTCACTTTCCTATCACCAAAATATAATATTCTCATAAAGTATAAACAAGAGAATGGCAGACAAAATATGACACGACTGACTGTAATCACAGCCTCCGTCTTGCTATAGCTTGTGTCTATTTTCAGCACAAATCTGCTTCGTGCCTGAGACCCAGGTTCCTTGCTAGCTGGACTTCTGACTCATTCTCAAGTTCCATATTGAAACCACTGTTCCTAAAAATAATTGACATCCTTTCCTACTTGCACATCCTTTGGATTCTGTCTGAAAAACCCTGTAATAAATCTTGTTCCACAGACCCTCTTTATGCAAATCGGTTCCCACAAACTCTTCCTTTGTTGGCGCACAGTAAAATTCCTACAATTTTTGTTAACCGAAGTCATAAAACTTAAAAAAAGAATCTAATTTGAAATCATTGCCAGTAATCTAGGCTGTAATGTCAAAACATCCATTTAGGATTTTTGTAAATTCTTCCATAAAAATATGACATAGCCATACTAACCTTGGTTCAAGTAAGTGAGCGTTTCGTCATGCAGTTTTACTGCTGGAGACGTTGCAGCACACATTACATACTGAAAGGGCGGGTGCTTTGTTTCATCATCCAATGGAAGGCTGGAATCTTCCTGCTTGAAAATGGGCAATGCTAAGACATCACTGAAAAGCAAAAATAAATAAATAAATAAATCAACAAACACTGACCTTACTTTGGGTTTAAAATATTTAAAAGCATATAAAAACATTTAGGGGTAGTTTCTTTTAAATTTGAAGATCAGAAATTATATGCAGAATAAAATAACTTTAATGCTAATCTGGCTCCCCCAAAACAGTATTAATAACCCATATCTCGGTGTGTGGGGGGGGGAACAGGGGCAGCTATAATTATGTAGGTAAGTATTTAATAGTTAATAAAGTCCATGCTACAGGTAAAAAGGTCAAGCTAACACATATGATACTTTTAAAAAAAGTTACTTCGAAAAATTCTTTACAAATTTTATATTCTGTATTGTTTCTATATAAAAAAGAGCAAGTCAAGAGTGTGTAGCTACTTGTTTTGAAACGCAGGAACTATTACTGCTACCAAAGGTAGGTCACATTGGCACCATGAAATCACAAAGAAGCATTTGATTAAAATGGTACTTTACAAAAAGTTTCCTGCTAGGCCTGGCAAGTGCTGAGAGCGTAAAGCTTCATGTTTAGTCTAAAACAATGGCTTCTTCTGAGAAGCAAACAGTAGCAGTTAGAAACAGCTGCTATTTTTTCTCCCAAGAATAACATGGGGCATTGATTGGGAGGGGGATGGAGGGATCTTCTGGGGCACTGTCTATATTCTGTTAACCTGGGAAGTTAAACACACATGGATGTGTTTGGTTTGCTTAAAACAAACAAACAAACAAAAAACAGCTGAGATTTAATTTACATACCATAAAATTCACCCTCAAAAAGAAATCTTGTACCCATTAGCAGTCACTCCCTATCCCTACCCCCCTACCCTACCCCTAGCCCCTGGCAACCACTGATCTACTGTGTCTCTATAGATTTGCCTATTTTAGACATTTAATGCAAATAGAATCATGTGGCCTTTTGTGACTGGCTTCTTTTCCTTAGTATGCTTTCCAAGGTCCACCCATGTTGTAGCATGTATCAGTACGTCATTCCTTTTTATAGTTGAATGATATTCCATTGTATGGATATGCCACATTCTGTTTATTCATTCATCAGATGATGGATCAATAATCAGTTATTACTAAAATGGAAAGTGAAGTATCAGATAATTAAAGATTGCAATTTCTACTAGGTTGAACCATAAGTAAATTCCAGAACTAATGAAATACACCAATTCACTGATTCAAGAAGCCCAAATAACCAAAGTAGGATAAATATAAAGAAATCCACACCCAAATACATAAAAAAAACTTATAAGCTAGTACAATGCGTGAATGTTCAATTTTCTAAGGACCAAGTAAGGGAATCAGTTGAAAGGAGGCATGGGGAGGAGTTCGGGTCTGAAAAGGAGTCATTGACTCCCCTCTAGGAGGGGTGGAGGAAACAATAGATACTGGCGAAACTAGTGAGCAGCCAAAAGGATGCATTTGAGAGCTGAGGTTTGAACTTGAAGTGAGACCAAATAAATGCTTTTCTAGAGTCACATTCAGATCTTGGAGGGGAAAAAAAACAGCAAGATACAAGACCCCCCCCCAAAAAAAAAGCATTCTTAACTGATTTTCTTCCCATCCAGAAACATCATACTCTAGTACCTTGAGAAGACTCCTCAATTATTAATTAAGTAGGTAGTCAAAGGGTGCAGTGGGAAGAAGCGGGGGTCAAACCAGCTCTGGAGCTTAAATTCCAGCTCTGCCATTTGTCGAGTGACACTATGACAGGCTACTTAACTTCTCTGAGCTCTAATAATGGGTTTGTTTTTAATTTAGAAGAAAATATTTTAAGTATCTAAACTCTAGGCACACATTAGATCAGAGAGTCTCTAAGTGTGGTCCCTGGAATCCTGGGGAACCTCTGTGACTCTTTCAAGAGGGTTCAGGAAGTCAAACATATTTTCGGACTACTACTAAAACATTTGCCTTTTTTACTTTGTTGACATTTGCACTCATAGCACAAAATCAATGGTGGTTAAAACTGTCGGTGCCTTGCCATGAATCAAGGCAATGGCACCAAACTGTACTAATAGTCATTGTATAAAAATTAATTTTATTATATATTCCTGTTACATACCTAAGGATATGATTGTCTGAAAGAAGACTTTTTATGCAGCTTTTAGCTGACCTAGCAGTCTCTCTTGCAGAATGTAATTTTTTCTTGAAAGAAAAACTGACAAACTATGATTATTCAGACCTGGGTATTTGATAGAAACTTCCTAAAGAATGAGTAAAGTTAACCCACTGTTTACAACTGTGATAGGATTTGTGGCCAACGATAAAATCTGAATCCTCCATGTGCTTTCTCTAATGAGATGGTGGCAATATTAAGGAATGCAATTTTTTGATAGTGGTGATATTAAGGAATGTGATTTTTTGATACTGCATAGTGAAAAGTGTCAACATTTACAAGATCTGCATAACTCTGGAAACTGTTGTTTTCCCAATGAACAATGTATGCATATTTCAAAATTATGCAGAGTAAGAGATCCATTCAAAGTACAAGAGAGACCAATTGCTTCTAATATAACAGTACAAAAAGTACAATGATACAGTTTCAGATTCCACATCTCAATTTTAAGAAACTACCACTTGTCAAGTGCTGGTATACTATCAAAGAAGAATATCCAAAATTTAAAAGAGCTAATAAAATAATCTTCCTTTTTCCACACATATCTATGTGAAGCTGGATTTTCTTCATACATGCCAACCCAAACAATATATTCCAATAGTAGATAAGAGGATCCATTTGTCTTTCTAAGCCAGAAATGAAAAAATATGCAAAAAGCGTAAGACAATGCCACTCTTCTAACGGTTTTGTTCTGGAAAATAGTTAATGAAAAATATTTATGATAATATATGATGGCTTGTAATTGTTACTTTAAATAAATATTTAAATTTGATTATGAAGGGACTACAAAACGCATAACACACTATTCTATTCAGATAGATTGAGACAAAGTAATCGATAAGTGAATGACACCAACAGAGGTCCTACTCTACCCAAAGTCATTCTGCTAAAACGACAGGGATCTTTTAAAAGCTAAACAGTATTCACAGATATATTTTATCTTTGCTTCCAAAATTTTCATGTTTAGAAACAACAGTTTTGACCACGACATATCAAGGTTGTCAAAGTCATAAAAGAGAAGCAAAGACTAAGGAACTGCCAGTGAAGGAGACAAAATCTAAATACAACACAGCACACTAGATTGAAACCTAGATTAGAAAAAGGACAGTGGATGAAAGCCTATGAAATCCAAATAAACTTTGGACTTCATAAAACAGTACTGCACCAAGCCAGCTTTAAAATTGTACTCTGGTTATGGAAGTAGGAGAAGCTGGGTGAAGGGTTTCTGTCAACTTGCTAGACTATTTTTGTAACTTGTGGCTAGAATTATTTAAAGTTTTTTTTCTAAGTTAGAAAATTCAACTACCAATACATAAATAAGCTAATAAAAACTAGTTTTGTTACAGTTGATAGCAAGACAACAATTTGTCACAATCTTCAAAAAAACTTGAAAAAAAAAAAAAAAGACTACCACCAAGGTTCAACAGAACCATTTCATATCTATTAGATATGTCTTAAAGCAAGCAAAATAATTACAGAGCTTCTTTTTAAATTCAGTCACAGAACCTAAAGCAAAGATGAGGCATCAGATGGTATTTCCACCAATAGCAAATGTTTAAGCATGTCGTGGCAAATTGATAGGTGTCAGTCACTGTGATGAAACATATCAAGTTTATAAGACCATAATCAATAAACCGCCAAGTTTCAAACAGTCATGATTGAAGGATATATAAGCTGCACTGAATCTTACTTTTAGTGAGGGGAGGAGACACTCTAATATTTAAAATTGAACATAATAAAATCTATGGACAAACAATAGAATGTATGTAAATTAGCTGAGAGAGTTCTGAGTCTATGTAAAAGTTACTTCTTGAACATAAATTTCAATACTCAGCAAATCTTTTTCCAAGGCAATCAAAGCCTATTATTAGAGTCTGTCCTTTAGAGCAGGGGTAGGCAAATCCAAGGGCCAAATTCAGCCAGCTTGTTTTATACAACCATGATGTAAGAATGGTTTTTACATTTTTAAAAAGGTTATAAACAAACAAAAAGTGGCAGAGACCCTCTGGCCTGCAAAGCCTTAAATATTTGCTGTCTGGTTTTTACAGAGATGATTTGCCAAACCATACTTTAAACTAATAAATTTAAAAACCAATATGAACACTGTAATCTGAAATCAATATGATTTTAATCAGCAATCTAGTAAATTCTTACCTATACTTCAGCCAAGATTAAATCTAGAAAGCGTTTAACTTTGAAATCAAATTTCACTGACCCTAAAATTTTTTTCTATACTTCCAAGACATGTTACCTACTCAAGGACATCGTTTTAGCATGAGATCAAAAGAAAATCATCTGCTACTAATAGCTACACAATAAACCATATCCTTAGTAATCTTTTACTAACTTAACACTGATCAAAGCTGAAATTTTGCCATTACCTCACAAAGCCTATAAACTGACATTTTAACCTATCACTCAGTATAGGAAATCTGTCTTCACCTCAAAGCAGTTTTGATTTAGTGAATTAACTGTAAACTATGGATGACACTCACACCTCAGAATATGTAAAGTATAACTTTTGTTTCAAAACAGATTTCTACCATAGTGAAGTTTAGCAGGGCTCAGACCAATGTCCTTTGTAAGGTAATAATGTAATACCAGAGTTTTTATGTGTAATCTAAAGAAGTTTCATTACTCTTTAAATCCTGAAAATTTACTTGCTACAGATTATAAATTTCATGTGAACAGTAAGATGGAAAAGAAAATTACCAGGTGGCCCAAAGACCTTGTTAGAAGTTTTAATGAGTTTTACTTTTTAAAGTTATTTAGTTATCTGCTCATTATTTCACAAAACACGCATGACCCAGATTTCAAGTTACAATGGGTTTCAGCCTTCATTCAGTGAGTAGGAAGTCAGCCTTCATTTGGAATGGTAGTGCCACTGACAGGCCACTTGGGCCAATCACTTCAACATGAGCTTAGGTTTACTCGCTTATAAGAAAAGGACTGGCCTATTAGTTTTCTAAGGTCCCTTTATCCATCTCTAGAATCCTGATATTGTAACTAAGGTTTTAAAAAACATTTATTCCCTGCCTCATTTCATATAGAATCTCCAGCAGCTCCTACCTCACACACAAATGTGGTACCACAGTACAGATACAACACACACACACACACACACACACACACACACACACAAAATGAGAACCGGAGAAAGAAAAAAAAAAAAAGGGAAGCAAAAATAGTATCAAAAATTAGCCTCAATATATCCCAATACTATCAACCTATATCATTTAATACAAATATAGTAAGTCAGACTATGGAGAGAAACCATCTCTTTCTTTCAAGGTTGCTACTACCCCCAAAGCTGAAGAAACCACTTCCTAAAAGAAGTCTTTAAAATCCCTCTTGCTTTAACCCCTCCAAAAAGCAAACACAAGTAAGCATACTTCACTTTAAAAGGGCAAAGCTGCCTACAAAGTAAATTTTTATCAAGAAGTCACTTTTCAAATAATTTGAAGTTTAGCGCTTCAAGTTTATTTCTTGAACTTGAGAGAACAAATCAAAGAGAAGACAAGCATCAGTATTAGCCTTACTTCTCATTTGATACCAGCCGCTCAGAGCTCCAGGTCCAGGAGGGGCAAGTACAAGTGCAACCAGAGGCCAAGCAACAGCCTAAAGCTTTTTTCAAACTTTCTCCTTATCAAATCAATTTTGGAATTTTCTAAGTTTGAATTCCAAATAAAGGGTCTTGAATGTGTAAGAGGCAGGTACTCTCATGGGCTCCTTAGTTTTTGAGGAAGAAATGTTGAGGAACAAACTGATAACAAAAAAATATTAAAAAAAAAACAAAAATGGTACCTGCCTTCAAAGGTACTTGAAAATTTAGATTAAGTGACACATACTATATAACCACTAACCAAAAACATCCAGTGGAAAAAACTTCCCCATGGAAAGTGTTGCAAAAGACAGAATTACAAGGATGTCAGGCATTACTTTAAGAATACGGTCAGGGGAAAGGTTTAATAACAAGATTTTATTTCCTTTTCACAGGATATAACATAAAAAAAGTTCATTAGTTGGCCAAATCACTAAAACAAATAAAACTAGAAAAGAAACTAAAAGCGCAAAATAACCCTCGATAAGCAACGTTCTCAGCAGCCAACTTTCATTTTGCCATACCTGAGGATTGACAAGCACCTGAAGAGACACTGACTTGGCTTCACGTGCCCTTATTCCTTAACTGGAAGTCCAGTGTCTGAAGGCCCTTGAGGCCCGACTCTTCACAAGGAAATCACCGCCTCCACGCTTCTCATTCGGGTCCAACCTATGACTTTTCAGTAGCTCAATTTCCTCAACTACTGAGACAGTTGTTCCAGAAAACATTTGGAATGGTAGTGCCACCTCTTCCAGAACCCTGACGTTTCAAGTTACACAACTGCAGAGAGGGGTGCCAAGTTCAGGGAGATTAGTACAGAACGAATCAGGGTCAGAGACTGGTGAACGAAGGCTTTCCTTCAAGCACTTCCAATCCTAAGAAACATCTCCACCTTTCTGAGAATTCTTTAAAGCCCAGAGTTTCCCCTTAAGATTTAAATGCCAAATACTTCAGAGAGCAGCCCCCACCATCCCAGGACTGCTCTGACCCAGAAGTCTTTCTTCTTCAGGACATTTATGCTCCCTGTCCTCTCCGAAAGCTGCAGCGAGGTGTATGCAAAGCTCCTGGGAAACTGGACAGCGCTTCAAAGACATCAGGTATTAAAGAACACATTTGAAAATTTTCACTTAATTCCCATCAATGAAAAGCTGCCAAAGCATCACATTTTATACTTTGATCAGATGAACTTACAGAATATAAACTATATTTCAATAAAGCTAAGAAATAAAGAGCTGCCAAACTGATAGCAGTTTAACAAACAGTATTTTTCAGGATAAAGGCCAGAGGCTAAACTCAGATCTGTTTCCACTTCTCAAAATTAAACAAAATGAATGGCTGCTGGGACCGACAGTAGAGACTAAACACTATTGTTTGTGGTGCAATCACTGCATCTTAAAGCCTTCTTAGAAAAAAAAGAACAACAGCCTAAGAGGGTAGTCTCCAAAATGAAAATTTTCACTTTGAGAAAATAAAAAAAACCCCACAAAACCCTAAGTTAACGTGCTTCTCTCTCCTGTGGTTATTTTCACATATAATTACTACTGTAATATCAAGTGATTAAAAACTGCAACTAGGAAAGACTAGAATGGAGTCTTTGGAGAGTATTTTTCCAACATAAGTCCTGCCGTGTCGTACACTGTATTCCATCTGTAAGTGGCTCTAAATCACTTACAAGAAAAGGAAGCCCCTTCACAACCACGAACCTAAGCCATCCTAACAGCCAGACGGTTTTACAACACATCAAAAATGAAGCCCTCAAGTGCGGTTTCGGGGCCGAAGCTTGCGGGGCCGCCCTTCCAGACCCGTCTCCGAAGCGGGCAGAGGCCTGCGAGGCTCCATGGCCCCGACGGCCACGCGGCAGGGGAGGCTGGGACACAGCTGATCACAGCCGTGCCAGGCAAGGGCCCAGGGTCGTACAGGCCTTTCCTGAAAGGTCAAAGGCTTCCGCCCGCCCATCTGACCCAGGGCGCCCAGTACCTCATGCTGTAGGCGCCGGCGCCCAGCTCCTGCCCGATGCCCGAAAGACTGGCGTCGAAGTCGTGCACCAGCCCGGACTCGATCACCTCGTCCATCTTGAGCACCCAGGCCATCTTCCGGCCTCGCCGTCGCCCGGCGCGCAGCGCGGCCTCCGCGAACTGGGCGAAGGGGCCGGAGCTCCGCGGGAGCGTCCTGGGGGAGGGCGCGGGTGAAGCCTCCGGCGGCGCGGCGAGTGGTCACCAGCGGAGGCCCGGCCGACGGCCGGGACGAAAGCGGCCGGGGCCCCGCGGGCAGGGCACGGCGAGCAGCTGCAGCGGGAGCGGCAGGGCCGCCGGCAGCGCCTCCCTCCCGCCTCATGCCGCCGCCGCCCACCCCCTGCGCCGCTAGCGCTGCAGCAGCCGCCGCCCGCCCCACCCTGAGGCCCCCGGCCGCATCCTCCCCAGG
>NW_017731459.1:3582828-3584246 GCF_001890085.2 Hipposideros armiger | reverse complement strand
GGGGAACAGACAAGTTGCTGTCCTTTTGTTCTTCAGTCTAGTTGTGGAGGACGTTGCTTCACTGGCCCAAGTTGGCACCATCATTGTACTCTTCCTGGGTGAGGCAGATCGGTCACCGGCCTCTGGACGGCCGCTCATGGCGGCTCTTGGCAGCTCACACTGGCTGCCGGCCGCTCACGCTGGCTGCCAGCCACACATGGTAGCTTATGGCAGCCCACTGCAGCAGGGGCTGCAGCCTACGCTGTGGCCGGTGACTCACGGCAGCCCAGCTCCAGGTCAAGCTGTTGTTCACCATCTTAGCTGTAGAGGGCAGTGTCACTGGCCCTCATGTGAGATCCGAGCCAGGGACCTGCTTCAGAGCTGGCGTCCCAAGCCAACTCTTAACCAACGTGCCACTCGACCAGCCCAAGGATGAGCTCTTGATGGAGAAAACCTGGTCTTGAAGAAATGTTCACACCTCACTGCTGGGATTAAAAAGCTCTACCTGCTTGGAATTCTGCACAACTATTTTTTCCTCAAGAAAAATTTATGACAAATAGTATGATTTTCAAAGGCTGACAAGTAGCAAAGACATTTTCTGTCTGGTAGTTCTTGGGCTGTTTAACCCTTTCAAAATATGCATACTTTCAGATTCTTTAAGAGGTTCCTGGGTGCTATCATCTGAATGTCTGTGTCTTCTCAAAATTCATGTTGAAACCTAACCCTCAAGGTAATAGTGCTAGGAGGTGTGGCCTTCGGTAGTGATTATTACATTTGACTTAATATTTTTTATGTTTGTTTCTCTCTGCTTATTTGCTTAACCATATGAAGTTAAGTTGCAGATTTCATATTTCATGTCTAAATACTTCAAAATGTATTCTAAGAGCAAAGAATTTCCCCATCATAATTGTAGGTATCAGCATTACATTCAAGAAATTTAATAATTGAAGAAATTAAATAATATTACCTAATACTCAATTCACTGCCAAATCTCTCCATTTGACCCTAAATTGTTTATTTTAGTATTTTTTAAATCCAGGATTCCAGCAAAGGTCAAAATTACAATTTTTTTTGAATCTCTTCAATCTCCTTTAAGTTGGAGCAGCTTTCCTCCTTCCCATCTGTTTTTTTAGTAGACTCAATTTTTTAGAACAGTTTTAGATTTACAAAAAAATTGCAATGGCAGCACCGAGTTCTCATGTAATCTACACCATTTCCCTTAATATTAATATTTACGTATTACCATTTGCAACAATTAATGAACCAGTATTGATTTATTATTATTTAAAATTCATAATGTGATCAGGCTTCCTTAATTTTGTTTTTTTAAAGATTTTTATTGTGGAATTGGGGGGATGGGAACAGCGCTGGGGAATTGGGGGAAGGGGAACAGACAAGTTGCTGTCCTTTTGTTCTTCAGTCTAGTTGTGGAGGACGTT
>NW_017731459.1:3580190-3581695 GCF_001890085.2 Hipposideros armiger | reverse complement strand
GCAATGATGGTGCCAACTTGGGCCAGTGAAGCAACGTCCTCCACAACTAGACTGAAGAACAAAATGACAGCAACTTGTCTGTTCCCCTTTCCCCCCCAATTCCTCAGCACTGTTCCCATCCCCCCAATTGCCCAATAAAAATCTTTAAAAAAAAAGGTAGAATATCTAGGAAATAACCTAATAAGAAGTGTAACAAACTATATAAGCAAAAATGAACACAAAAGTACTCTGAACATAAAACATATTGCATCCAATATAATAATGGTTTTTCTCCTTAACCAGTAAATTTAAGGTAATTCCAATAAAAATACTAACGGGATTTTTTAATTAGACAAACTGATTCTAAGATTAATATAGATTGGTAAATAAGCAATAGTAAAGTTTCAAAAAGTTTAAAGATATTAAAACATAAAGCCTAAATATTTAAAAGCGTGCATTGTTGAATGAATAGATGAACAAGGAAAGAAAATGAAATACATATGAACAGATCAATATGCTTATGGAAATTCATTAATTATGCAATAAAATTAGCATCTCAAATCAGTGAAGGAAAATGGCCTATTCAATTAATGGTTTGGGAATTGACTTTAACCATCTGAAAAACCTTATACCAAAATCAATTCCAACTGTCTGGAAATTTTCTTTTTTCTCCAAAAAGATTGAAAAGGATAAAAAGCAAAATCAAACAAACTAGCAGAAAATATGGGAGAATAATGTTTAGAAACTCAGAGAAGAAAAGCCTTTTTAATTATGACAGAAAACCTAGATTGATACATTTGACAAACATAAAAATTTTACTTTCTTCATACAAATACCGCCATAAGCAAAATAAAAAGAACAGGAAAAAAAATCTTATTGAGGACCTAGATCATGGACAAAAGTTTTAGTTCCTTATTATATAGAATTCCTACAAATAGAATACACAAGTACAGTGAAACTCCAGTTGTGTGGATGATGGCATTTGTACAATGCAACTCCAAAGAATATTTAAGTTGGAGTACTTCTGTTTGAGAGATACATACACGAACTTTCATTGAGAAGAGCAACTAAGTTGAGGGGCTGCCTCTTGCAGCACAATTTCTGCACCACTGCAGATTATATGTTACCTGTCATGATGATTAGCCACATCTAAAGAATACTCTGTTCTTGCCCTTTTGCAAAATTGTGAAAGAAGCTGATATTGCTCTCAGCAGAAAGGCGGCTATAGCCATGGTCAATAATCCCATACCTACCATTTTCTCCCAATTAGACACAACCCTGGGGATCAGCTAAAGGAACAACTGCTCTCTTTACAGAACCTAGATCCAGTCAGTTCTTAGTTACAGCTAATGAACAGGAAGTTACAGCTGGTAAACAGGAAGGATGAGCTCTTTTTTTTTTTTTAAGATTTTATTGGGGAATTGGGGGATGGGAACAGTGCTGGAGAATCAGGGGAAGGGGAACAGACAAGTTGCTGTCCTTTTGTTCTTCAGTCTAGTTGTGGAGGACGTTGCTTCACTGGCCCA
>NW_017731459.1:3506034-3578678 GCF_001890085.2 Hipposideros armiger | reverse complement strand
GTCCCAAGCCAGCTCTTAACCATCGCGCCACTTGGCCAGCCCTCATTTTTATTTCTTTTTTGCTCTGTTATCTTGCTTTGTATATTGTTCTCAAGAAGACTAATGCCCTCCTGCTTTTTTATATTTATAAGTCATTGATCTGTTTGCTTCCAGGGCCAGAGGATATTTCCCTGTTACCTTTAAAGTTTAATAGTTTTACTAGGATATATCTAAGAATTGATTATTTCAGAACAATTTTTTTAGGAACATGGTGGGCCTTTTTAACATGTTGATTCAGATCTTCTTTTCTTCCTGGGAGATATTTCTGGATTTAGTTTTAAGTATTTATCCTGTTCCCTTCCCTTGTTTTGTTTTCCTTTTTAGAAACTCCGGTTGTGTGTATGATGGATCATTTTTGCCTAACTTCTATCACTTTTTCTTCCTTTTTACCTCTGTCCTTATGGCAGTTCATTTTCTTTGTTGTTTTCATTTCTCTCTTTAGTATCTCTCACTATATTTTTCAGTCAAATCTTTTACCTTGGGTGTTTTAGTCTTCTTTTCTGAATTTCATTGAAAATTTTCTTTAAATTCCCCTTCTATGTTCTGTCAGCTCTCATTTCATACCTTCTTGTTTTATATCCATTTATTAATATATTCTGAGTTTTTGAAGTTTTGATTTGGGGCATTATTTATATGTGTAAATTCTTTTTTTTTTGAAATTAGATTCATTTGGGATTGTCTAATGGGAATTGAAAAGCACGTACTTATAAAAGGATACATAAACTATGAACTCAGGATAGTATTCCTTTGCCTCAGCCTTTGTAACATACTAAACACAGAGGCATTTTTCAGGCATCACTAGATGCCACTCAGGGTTCTAGGTGCCTGCATAAGTAATGGTCCTTCAGAAAGAGCTGAAGGTGTAGATCCTCCTTCCTTGTCTATTTACATTTATGCTCCAGATGACAAAAACTTACACTTGGGGCTCTCAAGCTAGTATGGTGATATCAGATCTTAATGAAAGTGGTCCTTAAGAAGTTCAAGTCTCCCATTTGTAAGCAGGTAGGATGACCTTGGAAAACTGTTCATTATACTGAAGGACAACTGAATTCTATTTCTCTCAACATAGCTGTTATTAGTTTCATGGAGCTGCTTTAACAAATTACCACAAACTTGGTGACTTAAAATAACACAGATGTATTCTCTTAAGTTCTGGAGGCCAGAAGTCTGAAATCAGTGTCACTGGGTTAAATTCAGCTACTGTTTAAGATGGTTCATTATTGGAGCAAATCAATACAGCCCATAATTGTACATGGCAAAGGGTTTCTTCTATTTCCCAATAATCAGAATAACAGAAACAGTTTGCTTTTATTTGGCAGACACAACAGTACATGTTCACTTTTCCTAGAGGCACATCAACTCTCTAGTTCAGTGTCCCTGGGTAGTCTGCAGGGACTCTGTTCACTTCATCTATTCAACAGGTTTACATAGCTTTACAAAAGTGATGAAGTCATGCTCGTTAAAACTGGTGAATAGCAAGTGGATGCCATTTAGACAAATGTTTGGTGGAACGTGGTTGATAAATATTGATAAATGGCAGGTTAAATTTGCAGTATTATTAGATTCAGTAGCGCTTAACTCTTTTTTTGGGTAAACTTCAATTTTTAAAAAAGGGTCTACACCAGCATTGTGATTCTGGAAAGTAATGTGTAAGCCGCACCTTCTTGGGTAAATCCATGGTAGGCTGAACTTATGGACAATTAGATAGTTAAGGAAGGAGAGGATTATGTTCAACTCAGGGTTTCACAAGAGGTCACATTGTGGGGCTGTTTTTCACACATCTCATTGAACTGGGAGTACATTTTTAAAAGAGACTTTTATGTTAGAAGCGTTGCAGAACAGAATCTCAGTACTTACATGTGTTCCAGAATTGTGCGGCTGGGCACTGGTATGAAAGAAAAATTTCGGACAAGTTAGATTATGCACTCTTGTCAAAATCTTTTCTCACGTTTGATAGCAAGAGAATCAGAAAAAAAAAACTTGGCTTCTAATTATTCTTAAAGGGGGATTCTCTTGGAATAAAGAATTTTAGACAGGGTTGGCAAGCTGTTGCACTATTTTTAGTCACATTGAAGCCTTTTAATAACTTGGTCATTTAAACCTGGGTCATAATGTCCTAGGGCCATTTCCCTGAAGTGAGAATGGGCCATGTTCCAGAAGTACTAAATAATGTTGTGTTGCCTATCTTGAATATGGGGTATTTTCCTTCTCGGTTCTTCCTTTTGGGCAAGGCACTTTTATGGGGCTGTCTTGGCCACATAAAGATTGCCATCATGGATTTTTTTGCTGTTGTTGTTTGATAATAATTGAGATTGTTGATTGGTCAATTTTGTTTGTTTTGCTTTTGATGTTGACATTTTCATAGACTGTGGGTATCAGACATGCGCTTATTATTAATCATTGTTAATGCAACTATTAGCACAATTGTTAGGATATGTATATACATTGATACTATGTCCTGAAACTTGTTTCCAACATAAAGACAGAAATGTCAGATAAATCCCAAAGATAATTAGTTTCGTGGTAGCTATTTCATGTTGTCCACAGATCTATGTTTTTATAGTGTATATTCTTTTTTTTTTCTTTTTTTTTTTAGCTGAGCCATCCTGCCACCTGTTGGCAGCTCAGCAGCAGCTCACCTCAGGCTGAGAATCGAACCGGTGACCCTATTGCTCAAAGCTTGCACTCTGGAGCAAGCTCTTAACCAACTGAGCCACTCGGCCAGCCCATACTGTATATTCTTTTTGTTTTAAAGATTTTTATCGGGGTAATGGGGATGAGAACAGTGCTGGGGAATTGGGGGAAGGAGAATAGACAAGCTGCTGTCGTTTTGTTCTTCAGTCTAGTTGTGGAGGACGTTGCTTCATTGGCCCAAGTTGGCACCATCATTGTGCTCTTCCTGGGTGAGGCAGATCAGTCGCCGGCTTCTGGACGGCTGCTCACTGCGGCTGCTGGCCGCTCACGCTGGCTGCTGGCCACACACCGTAGCCCATGGCAACCCACTGCAGCAGGGGCTGTACCCTACGCCTTCGCCAGCGACTCACGGCAACCCAGCTCCAGGTTGAGCTGTTGTTCAGCATCTTAGCTGTGGAGGGTAGTGTCACTGGCCCTCATATGTGGGATCCGAACTGGGGCCCTCTGGCGTCCCAAGCCAGTTCTTAACCATCGCGCCACTCGGCCAGCCTATATTCTTTTTTGATGCAGCATGTCATACAACCAGTTATCCTGGTCACAGGCCCTCTCTTATACCTATTTACTATAAAGTGAGTTCTCTTATCTGATGTTATTTGGGATCCTGTGATGGTGAATTAATCTGTAAACCCTCTGACAGTGGTGCTGGTTGAGGCCCTGCCAGCAGGGAAGGCAAAAGCATTCCCAGAATATCTGCTAATTTCCCAGAGTACAAACTTCTGGCCCTTCCAGGATAGAAGGGCTTGATGTAATCAATTTGCCTTCAAATGTTTGTTTGGTCTCCTGAAAGAATGATGCTATATTGGATACTCAACGTTAGTCTCTGAGGCTGGATGTTGGATATTCAGTGGTAGCAGTAGCTAGATCAGCTTTGATAACTGGGAGTCCATGCAGGTGGCCCACTGGCAGCCTCCATCTCTGCTACCGCAGCCTCTGTACATATGCTCTTTATGTCAGCACTTTGGTTAAGTCAACTTTCATTATTACTAGTATATATGTTGAAACATTATTTACAGGTGAGGATATAATATGTTGATACATATTGCTTTTCATTTACTTGTCAAGTTACCTACATGAATTCACTCCCCAGAAGTGAGAAAATCCACTCTCAATACTCATCAAGTGCATCAACTTCTTTCTCTCCTTTCCTTGCAGACATTCACCTGGAGTTTCCTATACCTGAATTATAGTCTGGGCTGCCTACCCCTCCTCTCCTTAGGACTGTTGTATGGTGGCTTCTTGAGACATCCCTTCATCATCCAGGCTTGAAGATAGGCCAGCAAAGGAAGAAAATTAGAAAAATCAGAAGTATTAGTAGTCTCGGTGAAATGGAAGGGCTGGAGCTTGCTGACCTGCCAAGCCAAATTTTGGGTTATTAGGCATTTCCAAGACAAATGTTGTTTGGGTGGAATTATGAAGCCTCATTTTATCAATGCTTCCAGTATAATAGAGGATATGGAAATTGCATCCTCTTCTTTAATTACTATGAATATTATTTTTACATATTTTGAGTACTTCGCAAGATTAGATATGTGCCTTTTTAGAAACTCAGTATTTTTATGTAACAGTTATTAAAAATATCTAAAGAGCAGCTTGAAATGCCATAGGGTTTTCTTTTTTATTTTAGAACTTTTAAGGCACCAGACCTTTAGGACACCAGTAGTCACAAAGTTGTGGAGGTGGGGGGACTTTAAAAATTTTCATGTACTACAGCATTTACAGCACAGAGATTATGTTTTCTGTCTCTGGCCTCAGACAGTCTGGGTTTAAAGCCTGGTTATGCAGCTTATGGGCTACACGACCTTGGGCAAGTTAACTTCTCTAAGTCTCAGTCTCTTTTGTAAATTGGGGATGATAATAATAATACAGTAATACCTTGGTTTGCGAGCATAATTCATTCCAGAAACAAAGTACTCGTATTGCAAGACATCGCTCGTTTACCACGTTAAAACGTATTAGAAATGTTCGCTCGTCTTGCGGAACACTTGAAACCATGTTACTCGCAATCCGAGGTTTTGCTGTGCCTGCCTTACAGATTGGAATGAAAAGTTAATGCAGCAAAAGTGCTTAGCACAAAACCTGACACGTAGGAAAGAACAATTAGTATACAGGATTTGTTACATATTTTCATGCTAAAGTATAGAACAGTAACAAAGGCCTGAATGTGAAAAGGCATATAACAATTTTAAGAGATTTGGATATTGTAAAAACTCACTGAACTAATTCATTCCTAGAATGGTTTAAAAAAAAAAAAAAGCCTGTGCAGCATCTCAATAGCCAAGAGGTGGAAGCAACTCAAATGTCCATCGACAGATGAAAGAATAAAGAAATGTGGTATAGAATACAAAGAAATACTATTCAGCTCTATAAAAGAAGGAAATTCTGTTACAACATGAATGAACCTTGAGGACATTACGCTAAGTGAAACAAGCCAGTCACAAGAAGGCAAATACAGTATGATTCCACTCCTATTAAGTATCCTAAAAACAGAAAGTAGAGAGATGGTTGCCAGGGCTGGGGGAGGGGGGTAATTTCAGTTTTGCAAGATAAAAAAGTACTGGAAAGCTGAATACATTTGAGCGTACTTAACCCAACTGAATGGTACATTTACAAATGACTAAGATAGTAAATTTGTTACATGCTTTTTAACACAATAAAAATAATAATAAAAGCCCTGCAATTAGCAAATGAAATGCTGGGTTTATGATCATTCGGTGGAGGAGTTTAGGTCCAAAGAGGGTAAAATAACCACACGAAGGAACAGCAGCAGCAGCCCAGTGGATCAGTGGGGTGGCTACTGTCACTGAATGAGCCGGCAGCACAAAGGGCCATCACTTGTGGTGTGTCAGGCTATGCCCAGGAAACAGACATGCTTTCATTTATTCCCTACAATAATCTTATGCAATTAAGTGCTTTTGTTGTTGTTGTTGCTGTTTTGTAGATGAGGATCTGAAGCTTTGAGAGATCATGGAACTTGCCCAAGTGGTGGAAATAGTGATTTTGTACTTGAGCAGTTTCACGGCATAGCCCATTCTCTAAACCACGCTGCCACTCTACCTCTCTTGGGCAGGTGAGGAAATCTGTGGGTCAGATGCCAAGGAGCTGACGCAACAGCAGAAGGCAAAAGTGATGACAAGATGCACAGGGTGGTAGACCTACCAATGGTATAAAAATTAAAGGAGGTAGGATTTAGACAAGTGTGTCTGATTCTATGTGCCAAACTTAGAAAAACAGATGAGTGACGTCAGAATCAGCGAAATCAACATTATGGAAAAATAAGCAGAGAGAGAAAGTACAGGACAGAAAGCAATGATTGAAATTTCATTAATTCTTCTGGGCAAGTGCTATCAACATGTATCAAAACAGCTGCTTTTTAAAGAGTTGCTTCAATAGGGCTTTAGGCTAAAACCAGCAAAACTGATTGTCAAGCAATCTCTTTTACACTCATTGCCAATAAAATTACAGATTTACACTTTCTTAAGGGGAAAAATACTGCCCTAGGAGTCTGATGTCAACACGGGGAGAATACTAGGAGACCGGGGCTGCACACAGGGCATGCTGGTCAGGATCATTTGTAAGAAGCAACGCCTCTGGGTACTTTTCTCCCGAGTTATAGGCCTGCCTTTCATTAATGTTTCTCTCATTACCTGAATCACAACTACATAGTTACAGCAGATGTAGTTTAGGGGTGTCAGAGGCACAGCAGGTGCTCAAATATTTAATAAGTAAATAAAGGTAATGAGAACCAGATCCACAGAGACCAAATTATAAAAAAAATTATAGCCTACAAACACCTCACTTCTGAAGTTTTCAGAGTATGTAAAATTGAAGTGTTTGGAATATTAATTCTAACCATGCTCTGCCTCTGCTCAAGCCTCCAGTGAACTCTAGATTATTTTTTAGAATACCTATCTGTTAGACTAATGTTCCATTTTGGGTCACTTCCCCACTTGTACCCCATGTTCCTGCTAAACCAAGCTGTGTAATGATGGCCAGCTGGGGAGATACAAATGACATGCTCAGTTTGGAAAGCAAATTCAACTTTGTACCTATAAGAAAAGAAACGTTTGAAATAAAACTACTAAAAGAAAAGCTATATGCAAGTTTCTTGTGAGGATACACAGATTAATTGTTGGGGGTTGCAGGTATTTTTAGAGGAAAAGGGAGTCAGATTTTTTTATATTTACCAAAAGAAACCATTGTTTAAAAAGTACTAGTGACATGCCTTAACACTCCTTGACTTGCTATTTTGCTTCCCTCTGCTCTATAACCACAAAGATTCTCAGACCCTTCAAGTTTTAGACTGTTTAAGCATCACCTTTTCTTCACGGAAGCCGTTCCATGATTCCACCTTGTGTGTGCCTCCAACCACAACCGTCAGCCCCCACTGTATCCTGTGTTACTTTGTATTACAGCACTAAACACACTATATTATAGTTATTTGCTCTACTCTTTTCTTGAAGGCAGGTACTCAGATATCTGTTGCTTGCGTGAATGCAGTTAAATTTGAAATACTGAAATTCTGATAAAGATATTTTATTTCCATGGTCTATTTTAAGTCACTATTACAAGAATCATTTAAACCTAGCTATTTAAGTATCCAGTATGTCTTGACATAAGCAATGCCTTTCTGTATTTAGCAATTTTGTATTAAAGCCATCAATAAAATTGCTTAATTTTTGTGTATGGTTGTCAGCAGTCTAGTTTCATTCTTTTGCATGTGGCTTTCCAATTTTCCCAACATTTATTGAAGAGGCTTTCCTTTCTCCATTGTATGTTTTTGGCTCCTTTGTTAAAATCAGTTGCCCATATATGTGTGGGTTTATTTCTGGGCTCTCAATTCCTTTCCATTGGTTGGTGTGTCTATTTGAATATAAGACTAGAAACAATAAAATATATAGAAAACATAGGTACTAAACTTATGGACCTTTGTCTCAGGTGTTTTTGTGAACTTGACCCTCCCCCCACAAAGGCAAGGGAAGTAAAAGCAAAAATGAATGTATGGGACTACATCAAACTAAAAAGCTTGGGCACAGCAAAAGAAACCATCAACAAAACAAAAAGGCAACCAATCAAATGGGAGAAGATATTTGCAAATGGTACCTCGAATAAGGGGCTAATATCCAAAATATATAAAGAGCTCACACAACTCAAAAAAAGAAGGGCCGGCCGAGTGGCGCATTGGTTAAGAACTGGCTTGGGATGCCAGAGGGCCCCAGTTCGGATCCCACATATGAGGGCCAGTGACACTGCCCTCTAGGGCTAAGATGCTGAACAACAGCTCAACCTGGAGCTAGGCTGCCCTGAATCGCCAGCGACGGCGTAGGCTGCAGCCCCTGCTGCAGTGGGTTNGGCCCGGCCGACGGCCGGGACGAAAGCGGCCGGGGCCCCGCGGGCAGGGCACGGCGAGCAGCTGCAGCGGGAGCGGCAGGGCCGCCGGCAGCGCCGGCCCCGCGCCTCATGCCGCCGCCGCCCACCCCCTGCGCCGCTAGCGCTGCAGCAGCCGCCGCCCGCCCCACCCTGAGGCCCCCGGCCGCATCCTCCCCAGGACTGCGCGGGGGCGGGAGCTCACCGCGCCCCGACGACCGCGCGGGGGTGAGCCCGCCCGTCACCCGATCTCGGGCCTCGACCCCCGGCCTTCAGCCCGCCCGCCCAGGCTCTAGTGCCCCGCCGCCTTGGCCAACCCCGCCGACGCCGCTCCGTCGGCCCCAGACGCTGCCTTCAAGGCTCCGGCTCGCGCTCACTCGCCGCTTCCGCCTCCTGCGGCCCCGCCCCGGCCCCGCCCCCGAGTTTACCCCTGGCTAAGGCCCGCCCCGCAGGGCCCCGCGCTTGGGGCTCCCCCCGCGCTTCACCGCGGAGGAACTGTCCCGGCAGCGCAGCGCGACCCCGCCCACGCGGCACGTTCCCAGCCCCTGCGGCCTTGCTTGTCTCCCTGCACACCGGCACAGGAAGAGGTGGTACCAAAAGGGCTGCCAGTTTCCGCCCATCCTTAGAGGTGAGCTGATTGACAGGCGACCTGGACAATAATGGCAAGTGCTTGGTCGAGGCTCCCGTGAGTCTCTGTGTCCCTGTATTAAACAACCAATCAAAATGTTCTTCCTTTTGGGCGGGCCCCAGGAGTGAATTTGCTGCCAAAAGAAAAAGTTCATTGGACCGCAAGAGGAAGCGTCCCTAACGCCACTTCCTGTGGTGCGTTACTCCTCAATGGTCTTTGTGGGTAGTCTAGGGATTTTGCTCACAGATGAGAAATCCGTTGGGAGTCTTAACAAATAGGCTGGCACCTGGTGCTTTGAAGGCCCATTGGGCAGAAAATCTTGATTGACATGAGTGTAATCCAATCAACGCTCGGAGAAAAGCGTTCAGGGCAGGTCTTCCCACGACTGCTGATCCCCACAACTGCTGATTGCCGGGAGTGGTATGACGAGCTAGAGTTGAGCTGTGGGTTCAGTCGCAGTTAACAGCTGGCAGTTATGTTATCTAGCATGGTTCTGGGACTCAATGGGCTTAGCTAGGTGATTTTTTCACTCAGGGTCTGTCCTATGGGTGCAGTCATATGGCTGGGACTAAAGTTACCTAGAGGGCTTCTGTACTGAGGAATACAGAATAAAATGACGTCACTATAGTCAATCTGCTGAATTATAAAATTAAGTAGGTTGAGGCATGAGGAAATGATTCTGTTCTTGTTTTAACTAGCCTGGGAACTTAAACTTTTGAACTTGAATGCCTTAATGCCTGGACATGTATCAAACTTCCAGATAAGCCCCTGATTACTTCCTGAAGGACTAGGGAAAGAATGGTCACATAGCTAGACCACCTGACATCAATTATCCAGACTGATGTCCATTACCCAGACCATCTGACATCAAGAGGATTACAATCTTGGACCCATCCAGGGGCTAAGAATGCAGGATTGATTTGTCTCAATGTTTTTACTTTAAGAACCCTCAGATTTCCTTTCTTCTTTGGAACATTCTGGATATTGCCTCCTTGTGTTTCCAGTTTGCAAATCCTAAGACCCTTGAATAAATGTTTATCTTTTTTTTTTTTCAACCGAAGCCAACTGATTCATTTATGATGGTCAACAGTACTGACGTGTTTATTGCTTGATGCTGACTTGTGGACTGTGACCTCAGTTGGGGCTGCTGGAATGTCTACATATGGTCTATCCATGTGGTCTTGACTTTCTCACAGGGTGGCAGCTGGGTTCCTACAGCAAGTGTCACAAAAGACAGGAAATGGAAGCTGCTGGTTTCTTATGACAAAGATTCTTTGCTTGACCAAACTTTAGCCAGGCTCCTGAACCTTCTTCTAGACCCATCTGTGCACTTCTTGTAAAATTTAAGTTTAGCAAGAACCCTCTACTTTGATAGCTGATCAGGTTCCTTAGCCTCCACCATACCCCAGGTGATGTCTGATCACCCTGGCTTGCCTTCAACTAGAATCCTGTAAGGTGGATTTAACCAGAACCCCATTTACCAACTTGATGTTTCCTTAGTGATTTTCCATTCCCTTGGCTCTAAATTCGCATTTACCCATGCTGTATATGGATTTGAGCCCAGTCTCCCCCACTGCAAAATCCCATTGCATCAGTCCCTATACCTGCTGTAATGGTCCTGAATAAAGTCTGCCTTACCATCTTTAAATGTGTCACTGAATATTTTTTTTCTTTCATATTTAAGGACTGGAACCAGGAACTGACACAGAATCTTTATTCTGTACTGTATTATATTAGTCAAGCAGCCACAAAATCAGATTGATGGGAGGAGAGTTAAATAATTTGGGGGCCACGTTTTAAAACTTCCCAAATCCACTGTCTGGTCACAAATGTGTTACATTCTTTCCACATGCAATATACACTCACCTCCTCCCCAGACCCCTGCAAAGTTCTCATTCCATCACAGCATTAAGGTGCAGGATCTTCTGAGGTCCTGCAGCAGGTGAGGCTCTTCAGATGCAGTTCTTGGGTGTAACTCCTTAAGTGGTTCTGAAGATCTGTGAAGACAAGTGATCTGCCCCAACCACTACCACGTAGAGCACATACAATGATGGGAGGGGTATAGGAAACTGTGCCTCTACAGACATTTGCCTTCAAAGAGGGGGGAAGTGGAAGGCACATAGTCATCACTAGTCCATAGAAATTCTGAAATTCGGAGAAATGTTGCCAGTTCCTTGATTAGGACTCCATCATACTTCCAGCAGTACTCAGTGGCTCTTGTCTCCATCCACTGAGCGCTTGGTTCCACCCTCTCAGTTACCTTTCCAGTTCCATGAAAACATGTTTACAGCTACACAGTTTCCTTACCTGCTTCCTGTCTATATTTGTGCAGGGATCTGAAGTCTTCTCTTCATATTGGACTGTCACTGTCTTTTTCAGTCCACGCTAATACAATTCATTGTGGGTGTCTTGTGCATTAATTTATAATCTATTCCAACAAAACGACAACAATACATACCTGGGGGGAACAACTTGGCTGTATTGTTTTGGCTGAGGGTTTCTCACGAGGTTACAGTCAAGATATCAGCTGGGGCTGCAGTCATTTGAAGGCTTAACTGGGGCAGGAAGATCTACTTCTAAGCTCACTTGCACAACTGTTAACCAGAAGCTTCAGTGTCTCAATATTTGAGACCACAAGGTTGCTTGAGTTTCTTCAAAATATGGCAACTGGCACCTCCCAGAGTAAGTAAATAGAGAGAGAGAGAAGGGAAGCTGCAGTGCCTTTTATGACTTGATCTCCGAAGTCACACACCAACCCTTCCACTTTATTTCTGTTCCATAGAAGCCTTCAGTCACTCAGTTCAGCCTCCATTTAAGGAGTGGAGAATTAGTCTCCATCTTTTGAAAGAATATCAAAGAACTTACGGACATATTTTTTAACTGGAATAGCCATGTTCCTCTTTATCACTTATAGGCTATTGAAGGCACTACACAGCACAATTGGATCAGAAAAAGAGATTAGAGATATAAACATGGATAGGAGGAGGTTAAAATGATCAGTTTATAGATTGTATGCTAATATACCTGGAAATCTCATGGGGAAGAAGTAAAAATTTAATAACATGGTAGCGTACACCATGAATTTTCATAAATCAATAGCTTTCTACAAAAAAACAGGATTAAAAATATAATGGAAGTAAAGAATCAATGTATAATAGGATTTAAAAAGGTAGAATATCTGGCCGGCCGAGTGACGCAATGGTTAAGAACTGGCTTGGGACGCCAGAGGGCCCCGGTTTGGATCCCACATAGAGGGCCAGTGACACTGCCCTCCACAGCTAAGGTGCTGAACAGCAGCTCAACCTGGAGCTGGGCTGCCATGAGTCGCTGGCGACGGCATAGGCTGCAGCCCCTGTGGCAGTGGGTTGCCATGGGCTACCGTGTGTAGCCAGCAACCAGCGTGAGCAGCCAGNCAGTGAAGCAACGTCCTCCACAACTAGACTGAAGAACAAAAGGACAGCAACTTGTCTGTTCCCCTTCTCCCAATTCCCCAGCACTGTTCCCATCCTACAATTCCCCAATTAAAAAACAAACAAACCAAAAAACCCCCAAGCAATCTGATTAAAAAATAGGCACAGGACCTAGGCACTTTCCCTAAGAAGACATACAGATGGTCAACAGATGCTTAGCTTCACTAACTGTTAGAGAAATGAAAATCAAAACCACAATGAGATACTACCTCACACCTGTTAGAATAACTATTATCAATGAGACAAGAAATAACAAGTGCTGGAGGGGATGTAGAGAAAAGGGAAGCCTTGTACACAGCTGGTGGGAATGTAAATTGGTGCAACCTCTATGGAGGTTCCTTAAAAAATTAAGAATGGAGCTACCACATGACCCAGCAATGCCTCTTCTGGGTATCTACCTGAAAAATTTGAAAACACTTATTCATAAAGATGTACATGCCCTTATGTTCATTGCAGCATTATTCACAGTGGCCAAGGCATGGAAACAAAGTGTTCTTCAACCGATAAATGGATAAAGAAGATGTGGTACATATATACCATGCAATACTACTCAGCCAAAGAAAAGATGAAATATTGTCATTTGCCACAAAATAGATAGATCTTAAAAGTATCATGCTAAGTGAAATAAGTGAAGACGGGAAAGGACAAGAACCACTCGCCTATGGGATATAAAACAGAAAACAACAAGCGAACAAACTCGCTCACAGACACAGACAAAAATATGGTGGTTACCACAGGGGAAGGGAGGTTAGAGGGAGGATGAAGAGGGTACAAGGGGGTCAAATATATGGTGTCAGAAGAACAGACTTTGGGTGATGAGCACACAATGCAATATATAGATGATGTATTATAAAATTGTACACCTGAAACTTATATTATTAACCAATGTTATCCCAATAAATTTAACTAAAAAAATAACTTGCCTAGTATGAAATAATTGGAGATGTGCCAAAGATGTAGTTATTTGTTATAACAATATTTGGTGAAGATCAACAAGCTAGGATTACGCTGCACACATTCAAAGGAATACTCTACTGCCATTAGAAATCATCCTATGGAAGAACAAAGGAAGGATTAATCTATTCAAAATGTATTGGTAAATACATACACAGAAAAACAGAAGCATTCAAAATATTAGCTAATTCTAATTTTGTCATTCTTCTGCTTAACAAATGTAATGTTCCCTTAGAATTTCAGTATTATACCCAATTCACATTATCTTAGTACTCCACAAAATTGTAAAAACATTATCTCAAGTGGTGCTATTAGAGATAATTTTTTTCTTCTCAGTTTTCATTATTATCCAAATATACTGCAATAGAGATGGATAAGTTTTTCACTGGTAGTATTTTGTTTTAAAGCTTAATTCTAAACCTTTTCTTTGAATAGCTGTAAAATTATAGTAATTGCACTAAAATGAACTAGAATACAGTAAGAAAAGATGTCAAAGATTAAGTGTAAAAACTCTCACGGATTATGGAGCAATATACTAATCCTCACATTTCTATTTATTGTGTTAGAATAACATCTGAATTTACAGATAGATCTGGCCTGAGAATAAGATTCGTCTTTTACTGCAAGATATAACTTGGTGAAAAGTCATTATGACCTTAAGCTTGTAAAAATAAAACACGAAGGATACAGCAAATTTACTCCAAATTTGAAACCTCAGGTTCAAGCCGTATCTTACAAGAAAATGTCAGAAGTATAGATTTTGAAAACCCACAAGAAACAAACATGTTTTATAATCTGGAATTATATACTTTCAAGTAGTTCTGAGCAGTGTAGTAAATGAATACCACTGATAATTAGTTTGGGAAAGAAAAACAGGGAAAAGAAATTAACCAGTAGCTCTTTATCACCATTCTTTAACAGCTGACATCTAAATATGTTTTTGGAATGAAAAAACTAAGGGTATATTGTATATAGCAATCTGAATAGTCAATAACTTTCTTAAAGTCTTATTGACGAAATTATAGAATTTTAAACATGTTTTTTCATGTTCTATATATTAGCTCTCACTTAGTCACATTAAAGCATAATTTTCTGTTACTCAGTTCATTCATTTCTCAATGCCTGCCTTCAGATGCCAGGTGCTTGACGTAAGTTTTCAAGTAGAGTTATTATTCATCGTAAGTCCCTCGTTTAGTTGTCAACAGTAGTTAAAGCAGGGCCTTAATAAAGTAGTCAAAGTGAAATCAGTATTTACATTAAAAATCATTATAGAACATGGCAAAGGTTATGGAGCATAAAACATTACTAGAGTTAAATGTTTAAAATGCCTTTTCGTCTTAAACTGTAACATACACATGCATTTATAGCTATATACATTTGATTGTGGTTGTTACTCCTGAAAAATCTTTTCTCCTCAGATATACTTATAAAATTCATGAGAATACCATTGATACAGGACCTCCTAGATTTTTTTTTTAAGATTTTATTGGGGAATTGGGGAAGGGGAACAGTGCTGGGGAATTGGGGAAGGGGAACAGCCAAGTTGTTGTCCTTCAATCTTATTTGTGGAGGGCACAGCTAGCTCAGCTCCAAGTCTAGTCGCCATCGACCACCCGTCGGCAGCTCCCGGCCGCTCAGCTCAAGGTGCCGTGTTCAGTCTTAGTTGCAGGAGGGTGCAGCCTCCATCCCACGAGGGAGTCGAACCAGCAACCTTGTTAGGAGCACGTGCTCTCACCAGCTGAGCCATCATGCCGCCTGTTGGCAGCTCAGCTCGGGCACAGCATCACTGTCCCATGTGGGAATCGAACTGGTGACTGTTGCTCAGAGCTCGCGCTCTTAACCAATTGACCCACTTGGCCGGCCCCGGACTTCCTAGATTTTTAAAAATTTAGTTATAAGTGACTTGTCATACAGTGAGACAGAAAAACAACTGATACACATTTTCAATTTTTCAAGTAATGTTATGTACAGTTTTATTGCCAGTATATGCACAACAGTAAGCATAGAACTATAAATACACAATGTAATTAACAGTAGAAAACAAAATTGTTACAGGTAAAGGGGAAGAGATATAGAGAAACTTTTCCTGCTGCTAGAACAGAAACAAAGGTAAAAGCCTATGACAAATCATCCATTCAGTACTCTTATCTTAAGATTCTTTACATACATTTCTACATTGTTTCAATTAAACAAAGAAAGTACAGATAACTCTGTAACAACAGCAAATTGCTTCCCTAATGGCTATTTGCCTTTCCAGTCAAATTCACTTAATGTTAAGATTAAAAAAAAGTCAAGATGAGAAATCATTAGTATCCTGGTTCCATATTGTCTAATCTGCCTTTCACCAAAACTGGTCATAAATTGGCTGCACATGAAAAGAGATGTAGCGAAAGGTGATTACAAAAAGTAACAGAAAATCACCATGGAAGTAGTTTTCCGAAGACACTGGAGGCAGCAGCTCAGTTAAGTGTTAGCCCTGAAGAGGTAGAGAACTTGAGCCTGTGATGCAAGGTAACCAACAGCCTTGGCACCAGCTTCTCTCCCATCAGGATCCATGTTTTCAAGTAAGACAATTTCACGGTAAAAGGAAACCAGGTTCCACCGTTTAAAGAAAAGGTGCTGGTCAACGCCCACGTCTCTATCATTAGTTTGTTTATTAAATGAGAAACAGAAGACCGTCAAGGACACACATGCACTTGATTTTTTTTGTCTGTTTCCATTATCAAGTTTATTCATAAGTGAATTTGATATTAATAAATACAAAAAAAAGCATCATTCACAACAAAGATAAACAAACAAACAAAAAAACCCTGCAACGAAACCTTCTATTTTAATAAGTATCAGGAAAAAAACAGGCAGATGATTTGGTGCAGCTTTCTGAAGGGATCAGAGAGGGGACATGGTTATAAATAAAGATGGCAAGATCAGTAACCAACAAACAATATCAGTTTTACAAAACTGGCTGATTCTGTAACATTTCTCTTTGAGGTCTTAGTTTTTAACTACAGGTCACCTCAAAGAAGTTGCAACTAATGACATGTATCACCATCACACCAACAGAGTCCAGCTGTAGTTCAGATTAGTCCTGCTTTGCTTCACGTCATTTCAAGATTTCTAGCATAGGACATGATAAGGAACAAAACTCAAAATAGCAATAAAAATATTATTCTGCATTTGAATAAAGGCAAAAAAAATGTTTTAGACAGTTAAACTTTTAAAGCTTTAAGCATTCCTGTTTAACCAGCATTAAAAAAAATTTATACAATCATAACACTGGCAAAGGTTAATGGGAAGACAAAGAAGTACAAACATGTGAAATGATGAGTAAGATTAAAAATTACTTTATATTGATCAACTGTTGTTAATACTGCTTCTTTTTGAATTTGGAATAACTATCGTCAAAGGTACATGCAGACTGAGGGTAGCCCTCTGTTACAGAAAATACAAAACAGAACAAAAAACTAAAGCCGGGAAACAATGGTTAAGTTCCAAAAGATGTACTTGAAAATTTCCATTCGTTGATGAGGGTGGCCTGTCTGTCCTTCCTTTTAGAGACCTGGTTCACTTCGATCAGCTTCACTAACTCTGTCCGGAAACATCAGTAGTCGGGTCAGTGCCCCCAGAACCCGTCTGTGCACGTTTGATGTAGAGATTCAGTAGCTTCATCTACAGATTCAAGCCAAACATAAGTCACTGGGGCAAGCTGCTCTAATTTATAGTATGATGCTCATTAAAAAAATTATATACATATTTGTGAGCTTTTAAAAGATAAGATTTTAGATTGAGGGGTTATTATAATGCCCAAGTTATTATTGATAATTAAGAATTAAAAACAATTTTTTAAGTTTCAGTTTGTTCATAACTAAGTATGTTAGTATGCTTTTTCAAAAAACGTTGTAGTGATAACATATAAAACTTCAAGTAAATTTAGAAAAAGAAATCACCATGAGAACAATAATGACAAACATTTGGGCACATGTGCTCTACAATATACTAAGTGCCTTCCATTAATCTCTTTTTGTCTTTACACCATTTTACAGATGAGGACATCAAAGTACAGAATGTGTACGTCACAGCCGAAGGTCACGGGGGTAGGTAAGAAGCGGGCCAGGACAGGAAAGTAGGCACCTGGGTTCCAGGACCTAAGTTCTTAGACTACTGTCCTTCCAACAAAAATGTTTTGATTTCACTGCATCATTTTGCAGTCTTTACTGTAAGAGTCCATATTTTTATAAAGTTTGTAATCAGTGTATATACAATTCTGTGTTCTACTTTTTCCATCTAATGTCATTTCCAAATATTTTTCTTCCCACCTAGCTACAGTCTTCATATGGAACATTACTTACTACTGGCTGCCTAGTATTCTTATAAAGTGCTGAATTTTATTTTATTATTTTTTTTATATTTTTATTTTTATTAAAGATTTTTATTGGGGAATTGGGGGAACAGGAACAGACAAGTTGCTGTCCTTTTTGTTCTTCAGTTTAGTTGTGGAGGACATTGCTTCACTGGCCCAAGTTGGCACCATCATTGCGCTCTTCCTGGGCGAGGCAGATCAATTGCTGGCTTCTGGACAGCTGCTCATGGCGGCTGCTGGCCGCTCACGCTGGCTGCCGGCTACACATGGTAGCCCATGGCAACTCACTGTAGCAGTGGCTGCAGCCTACACCATTGCCGGCGACTCATGGCAGCCCAGCTCCAGGTTGAGCTGTGGTTCAGCATCTTAGCTGTGGAGGGCAGTGTCACTGGCCCTCATATGTGGGATCCGAACCGGGGCCCTCTGGCGTCCCAAGCCAGTTCTTAACCAATGCGCCACTCGGCCGGTCCCTAAAGTGCTGAATTTTAATTCTTCTACAGATAACTCTGGATTATCAGGATCTAACTTAAATTTATCACAAAATTTAGGATACCTTTTTCTTTGAAGACGACTTTGTTGTTGAAAGTTTGCTTTTTTGACATTAACTTTGATTCAAGGCTTTTTAACCCAGTGTCCATGGGGCTCAGTAAACTATGTAAAATTTTCTGTACGTATTTATTTTTCTTGGGATGAGATTTTACCTAAATCTCAAAGTGGTCTATAACCTAGAAAGGGTTAAGAACCACTGCTTTATCTATAACTTATATAGGTATTTAATGTAATGTGCATACCTGAGCTCTTTTTCCTTTGTATATATTTGTTCTGCCTTTTTGCTATTTTAAAAATAAATATGATCAGAGTAATGACAGCTGTTAGGATTTTGGGAAACTCTTTAAATGAAGGTGTGTCTCCTGTTAACTGGTTCATAAGCCGCAGGTCAACAATCATAGTTTATCCTCACCCCTTAGAACAAATTTCAAATTCTGATAGTATCAAATAAAGAGGAAAGCAAGACTTATTTTATTTTTTAAGTCTTAAGAACTACACGGAAAATTTATTATATTTACATTTATCTGGATAATAATAAGAAAAGAAAGAGAACAAATATTTTATCATAGTTCATATGGGAAAATTTAAAATATGTTCAAGTGTTCCATATTTTGGGAGATATAAAACAATTTATGAATATATAACCCTATTTATTTTTAGTTAAACTGTCCTTGGGGGTAAGGATTTGGTTGTGGGAGTGGCAAAGGAGTAAGCTGGCTCTTGAAAGAACCAGAAGCTGCAGGCGTGTCTTTCACAGCAATCCAGCAAGCGCCCCACCAAGCTGCTGACCTCATCTGAGTAACAAACGTGAAAACCGAAATAGCTAAAATGCAAACGGTAGGAGGAGTAAGTTGGATGCTCAAAGCCTGACTTATTAAAAGCTGAATACAAATTTACCCTTTACCACACACAAAGAACTGAAATGTGAAGAAAGCACCACGGCCACCGTCCTTAGAACAAAGGAGCAATACTTACTTTACTGCCAGTGAGCTGACTGAGATGTGGTTTTAGCTCATCACCAATCACCGCATGAACAGCCACCAGGCAGAAGACGCAAGCTTTCCGGACGCTGCTCTCTGAGTTATCATAACCCTAGGGAGAAAAGTCCTTGTTAGAGCTCCTGGGAGTATGAGCAAAGTACCATTCCAACAGAGGCAGGAGATGCAACTCAAAGATGAGATCTTAAAAGGTACCGCGGAGAGAAAGCATTACTGACCCATTAACTTTTCAACCTTTTTCAGGCAGAGACATGCCCTTCCCTCCTTCCATCTCCCCGCTTCGGCACCTCAACTCCACTGTTAGCCTTCCTTATCAGGTTCTTTCTTATTACCCTGGAAAGCTGCAATTCTCTGACTGTGAGGCTGCCCCTTTGCCAATCCACCCTGCAAAATGTCTCCAGATTAAGCTCCCTAGAGCATTCAGTTTTAGGGAACTCAATAGCTCCTCACTATTAAATAAAACCTCAACTCCTTGGCCTGGCGGTCAAGGTACTCCTATAATCCAGACTGAATTAAGCTTAAAATCTGTCCCATCCCCACCATTACCCTAAACTATCCATCCAGCAAACATTTATTCAGTACCCATTAAATGTACGAAATATCCATGTTGTGTATATTCTGTTCTTAGTACCAAAGCAGAGACAAAGAAGAAAGGTATTTGGATATTCTCTTCAAGGACCTCACAATTTAGTGAGTGATATTAGGGCCTAGAACAGAGTCACAAAGGTAATAGTATATATAGATCAGGTATTGGCAAACTGCAGCTTGCGAGCCACATGTGGCTCTTTGGGTACGTACATGTGGTTCTGGAGTAAAATTGAAAATGAAAATAAAACTATCATAGTTTCATTTATAGAATTTTTAAAGAATATTATTTATGTAATGGTGATTTCATTTGTTTTATGGCTCTCGAATAATTTTTAAATAGTTGTGAGGGACAGGATTGGCTCTTTCATCTCAAAAGTTTGCCGACCCCTAGTATAGATGCACAGAGAAATGAATGATTAATTCTCCTCAGGAGGGGCCTTAATATATACACTATGTAATATTAGCCATTCAAGTTATATTATAGAATAGTATTTATTGGATGGAAAAAGTTCACAATCTGATTAAGTTAAGTACGTCACAAAATATGATCCCACATTTGTTAAAATGTTTATATGGATGAGTTTGTGTGCACAGAAAAAAACCACATTATATCTGTGACTGTAAATTAGTATAACCACTTTGGAGAGAAATACGGCAAAACCTGGGAAATCTATTTCCAGGTATATACATATAAGTAAAAGAAGATATTACAAGGAATTTCATTGTAATATATATGTTAATTAAAAAAGGGACACAACCCACATGTCCATCAACAGATGGATAAACAAATTGTGGTATAAACATAAATGGAATTCCACTTATGAATAAAATTAGAATGAAATTCTAATACATGCTACAACACGGATGAACCCTAAAAAAATTATGCTAATTGAAAAAACCCAGTCACAAAAGGACACTTATATGAAGAATCTAGAAAGTAGGACAGGAAATAATAGTGATGTTACCAGGAACTGGGGGGAAGAGGAAATGGGGAATTATTAATTAGTTAATGGGTTCAGAGTTTCAGTTTGGGATGATTAAAAAGTTCTGGAAATGGATAGTGGTGATCGTTGTGTAACATTATGAATGTATTTAATACCACCAAACTGCACGCTTAAAATGGCTTATGGTAAATTTTATATTATGTATATTTTACCACATACACACATAGCATTTGTTCTGGAAAGTCTTTGCTCTGATCATCCAAGGTAGCAGGCAGGATTGGTCATGTCATTTGTGTTGCTTAAAATAAGTGAACCCCAAATCGATCACAGCTTATTCCTCCATGCTTTGTTGCTCACCTGTATTAGGCCTGGCATAATCTCTGGCAAAAGCAGGTTAAGTGTTTCCTTGGACACTCTCTCGATCACTTTCGTTTGCATTTTGATTGCAGCCAGATTAATTGGGTAATCTGCAGTTTGGATGATGGGACAAAGCACTTTGATGCACTGCTCTGGGCTAATTGAAGTGGCCAACACTGATGCAGCCTCCTCAGCTGATCTCACCACCTAAAATAAATAGGAAATTAAATTGGGAAGTAATTTTTCAAAACGTTATACTGTGTCCTGGAAGTACAGATTTCATGAAATAGGTAATAGGACATAATACCTAATTTGCTTTGAAAATACTATAGTAAACAAATAAATAAAGAGTACAGATAAAACAGGGTTGGCAAAATGTCAGTAACTGTTGAAGCTGGAAGATAGATGCATTCATGGGGCTTTATTACACCACTCTTCCTTCTTTCGTGCTCTTTTAATGTTGGCTAAAGCGACTTTTAAAGCATGCTGTGATCCAGTTGTGCTGAAAAGTGGAGGCCCAATGTCCCCAGACCACAATGTGGAACCCTCTGCGTACCCACACTGAGACCCTGCGTGTATCAGTGTCCTCATCTCCACCACTGCTTGTACCCCTTTTGTCACATTACACAATAAAACATTTCATTAATATGTTATCAAGTTAACACGCTATTCCCCTTTCTGTCCATAATGACTTTCTTTCCTTTTGTATCAGGCTTGGGGAGGGTAAAGACACTGGTTTTGCAATAAAGAAAAGAAATGGTTATCTATCTTCTGATTAGAATCTGTAATCTCTAAAGACGGTCTTGAAAACATGTAAAAATTGTTGTATTTGATTCTACTTTGGTAGTGTCTCCCTTATGATCTCAATCTGTGACAGGTGCTTAGAAAGGTACTTTGGAAAATACACTGGAAGTCAGAAGAGCCTGGGCTACTTTCAGCTATAACACGTTAAGAATGTCAACTTTATCTTTCACAAAAACAGGGATGCTATTTGGGTCATAAGGTGGGTAACTAAACTATAAATATTAGATAGCAGTTTAGACTTTCAGCGAGAGGATACAGAAGTACCACTACTAAACACCAGCTGACAAAAAACTGAATAAAAATCCAGATAGATTTAAAAGTTATGACTCACTCTTCTATAAGGTTCACAGTCATATCTTTTGAAAACAAATACCCACAGGGTTTCAATTTCTTCATATCCTCACCCACACTTCTGTCTTTCTTCCTGGTGTGGTGCGTGAACTGGTATCTCACTGTGGTTTTAGTTGCATTTTCCTAATGACTAATGATGTTGAGCATCTTTTCGTGTGTTTACTGGACATTTGTATGTCTTCTTTGCAGAAACGTCTATTCAGATCCTTTGCCCATTTCTTAATTGGGTTGTCTTTTTGTTGTTGAGTTGTAAAACTTTTTTATATGTTATGGTTACTAGTCTGTTATCAGACACATAATTTGCCAAAATTTTCTTCTATTCTGTGGGTTTTCTTTTCACTTTCTTGATAGTGTCCTTGAAGCATAAGTTTTTAACTTTATGCATTCCAATTTATCTTTTTTTTGTTGCAGTTGGTTACTTATACTTCTGGCAATCTACCTAAGAAACTACTGCCTAATCTGAGGTAACAAAGATTTACACTGATGTTTCCTTATCAGGTTTTTATATTAGTTTTAGCTCTGTTACGTCTTGGTTCTACCTGAGACATTGAATGCTACTGCTCTCTGGTGCTTTCTCTTAGGAATGCAGTCCCTATTTGAAATTTCCTTTTCTAATTGTTTCTGAGATTTTAATAAAAATCCTCCAGATTATCTCATCAGTGTCACTGGTGGAGGTGGGGATATCACGACTATAAAGTAATGAGGCAGGTCTATAGGACTCTTTCGGGAAGGCTGTCCTCATTATTTTAGTGAATAAACTTTTAACAGATATCCAGCTCGTATAGGCAATTTACACTTTAAAATAATGATTATCTTCTTTAGTTATTTTAAAAAAACCAAATTCTTATTGGTAAATGGAAAGTGAAGATAAGATTGCTGAATTCTAAGTAAAAACCTAAAAATGAAACAAAAGGGAAAATGAAATCAGATAAATTATTTCCTACAACCGGCCTATTTTAGGTGAAAGGTCATATCACCACAATTCACTTAACAGGAAAGACTATATGCTTGCATCTCAATCAGATATTACCTTGAAAATCAAGGTAAAAGTTCATTAAGGAAAATGATTGATCAGGGTAATTTTCAAGCAACATTCATATTTCATGCAATATAGTAGGCCTCCTTTATCCGCGATTTCAGTTACCCACAGTCAACTACAGTCTAAAAATACTACATGGAAAATTCCAGAAAGAAACAATTCCTATGTTTTAAATTACACACTGTTGAGCAGCACGGTGAAATCTTGTGCCATCGCACTCCGTTCCACCCAGGACATGAGTCATCCCGTTGTCCAGCACAGCCAGACTATATATCCTAACGCCTGTTAGTCACTTAATAGCCACCTCGGTTATCACATTGACTGTCACATCACAGTGCTTGTGTTCAAGTCAGCCTTATTTTACTGAACAATGGACTCAAAGTGCAAGAGTAGTGATGCTGGCAATTGGGACATGCCAAAGAGAAGCTGTAAAGTGCTTCCTTTTAGTGAAAAGGTGAGTATAGTACAATAAGATATTTTGAGAGAGAGAGAATGATCACATTCATATAACTTTTATTACAGTATTGTTACAATTGTTCTATTTTATTATTAGTTATTGTTGTTAATCTCTTACTATGCCTAATTCATAAATTAAACTTTATCATAGGTATGTATGTATATATAGGGCTTGGTACTACCCACAGTTTCAGGCATCCACTGAGGTTGTTGGAACTTATCTCCAAAAGAGAAGGAAAGACTACTGTAATATCAGAAGTACTAAGAATAAAATAATAATTTAACTGTCAGGTAACTTACCTCCTTATGAGGATCTTTATGTGCTTCCAATGTTTTCATGACAGTCAGTTCTGCATAGTTTTTAAATCTTGCTGGTTGATGCCTTAGTATTTCTCTTAAAACCTTTAATGCCAAAGCCCTGATTGTAGGCTAAGAAAAAACATTTTAAGTTTTTAATACTTTGGATTGTAGACAATCCTTTACATTTTTCATGTCTGTAACTTAAGGGTCTTAGTATTGGGGCGAGGGGTGGGGAAATCACTGACAACTGCATAAAGTACGTGGTGTATTACATAACGAAGTTTTCACATCTCTAGTTGAAAACATCACACTTAAATTTGTAAGACATTGAGAACCAACTACATTCTACTAAAAAGGAAGTTTTACTTCTAAACTAATTTAAATATGCAAAACAAGTAACCTGTACTCTCCTATAAAAGTTCTCTTAGCAACCTCTCATTTTTCTCATTGTCAACTGTTCAAAATTGCTGCGCTACTTGGTTTACAAAGAAAAAGTACTTTTTAGTAAGTCTCATGCAGAAAGATGCAGCAGAAAAAACTTATTTTCCCAATTTCCAAATCTGTGTAGTTGATTACACAGATTAATTGACTGGTTGATTAATTGGCAATGACAGGCAATACAAGACAGGAAAAACAGGCTATTGTTTACATATTCTGTCATTTACCTCTTTATCTCCAAGGGTTTCAAGCAGTAAAAGTAATATTGTTTTGAAGTGTTCATCCCAAACACTGAAAGATTCTTCCTGTGTCAGTTTCATAAGTTCATAGAGGGCAATTTTTCTTTCTTCTACACGTTCATTATGGTTGGACAACTCCTTCAACAATTCTGCAACCAGGTCAGAATGATCTAGGGAAAGGTCTGTCAAAAGGACATGATATCAATTCTGTAACTTTATAGGTCAACTCTCACAAGAATGACAACTTTATAACATGAAACACAGACAATGCAATGCTGGTTGTAAAAAAAAAAAAAATGAGTAATTTTCATTTCCATTTATCATCCTCAAAACACCAATGCAAGTTTATCATTTTTTTATAATAAGTCACAAAAGACGGAATGATAAAATGAAACCCATAATTATACCTACCACCCAGATTTAACATCTGTCAAGATTTTATCATTCTTACTTTATCCTCGTGCCCCTCCTCATTTTCTGAAATATTTCTAGCAAATCCTAAATATATCATTTCATCCTTACGTACTTCAGTATTCATTTATATGGTGTTGTGCCAGGAGGCTTACCATATCTGGGTACTCCATTTTTAGTGATACCAACAACAGCTTCTTATGTAATTGAGACTTAGTTTCGTAAGTTCTTAAAATTTTGCATCTGTGATATTGTGATATAGTAAGTCTCTTAACATGACATGTTGGTAAAAATATAACTCATCAACCTCATTAGTAATCAAAGAAATACAAGTAAAGAAACTTTTCCACTCATCAGAATTATAAAAATTAAAAAAAAATTCTGATATCTAATTTCTCAATCTCCCTAAATTAAGGAAATCTTCCTAATCATTAGGATGACCTATTTTATATCAATCATAGTAACAAAAATTAAAAAGATTTAAACATTCTGTGCTGGTGAGGAAATCAGCACTACTTAAAACTGGCCAAATGTTTTAAGTGGTAATTCTCAAGACTTAAACTTACATATCCCTTAAAATAAGTAATTCTACCTCTAGAAATCTTTTAGAGTGAATTAAGTGTATATGTGCATATAAGTTTATGCAGAACTATGTTCACTGACAGCAATCTTTGGGGAATAAAGGAAAACCAGAAATACCTAAGTATAGAATCATGGGACAGTGTTGAGGGGGAGACTTTCAAGTTTATTTGTATGTAGTTATATATTACCATACATTACTTGCATCTTTAATAAAAAAAGAATTAATGGATTATGTCATTTGTAGAGTTATTTAAAATAACTACAATACTTGCAGTGTTTGGTCCTTTCTAACCAGTTTTTATACAGCTTTTTTGAGCCTTACTGCATACTGTGATCAGAAGGGCAGGGGGTACAATATCTCCATTCTCTTTAAGAGGTGACAAGTGAAACTCAGAAAGGTCAACCAATTTACCAGGCTATGGAGCTTAGTAATGTTACAGTTTAGTATTAAGCCCACTGTTAAGTGTCAGAGCTTAGACCTAATCCAACTTCAAATCCTAATGGTAGCTTTTCCCATATTTGGTTCTTAAGTATGTTATTAAAAGAGTTTATGACTTCACTCTTTAAAAACTATTGTGAAGAATGGGTATTCCTTCAAAGAGTATGTCATTCTGGTATAAAAATTAATGACTGAATGGTGTCTAGAGATAAATTTATAAGCTACAATGGTTTCTGTTATTTCTGGGAAGTCATTAAGGTTTCCTTCATTGGAGGATGACTACTCTATTTCTCATTCTTGGGACGGTATCTACCAAACCACTAGATAGGAGCTCCAAAAAAAGGGGAGAAAACATTGCCAGCCCAAAGGTCCTTCCTTTTTAGATTACAGTAAAAGAGCACATAGATTTCCTTTTTCAGATTACCAGTCCTCCGAAACACAGGTAGTAGCAGTCCGACACAGAACATACCATCAGGAAACTGGTCAGCATCATCATCGAACATGGCTTCCTTGAGAGCAGACTTATTGAAGGGACTGATGCTGTCCGAATAGTTATAGGGATTATAGTCTCGAGAGCGTGGAGAGGAGTGAGCAGGCATGGAATGGAGCAATGAAGTTTTATTATCAAGGGCTGTTTGGCCTGAGTCAGTAGCATCACCTGCTGCTCTTGGGTCAGACATCCCAGGACCACCACACATCTATTAACAGGAAGGGGAAGGCAGAGCAAATTAACTCATTTTCAAGTATCAATTCAAAATTCTAATAAAATGTCTCCCTACTGTTTGAAAGGTTATTTAAAAATACAAAGGGAATTTCATTGGCAACACAGAACTAAAAGCTGCCAGGTTCCATTATTAAGATAGTAAATTATAGGGCCGGCCGAGTGGCGCGATGGTTAAGAACTGGCCTGGGATGCCAGAGGGCCCCGGTTCGGATCCACATATGAGGGCCAGTGACACTGCCCTCCACAGCTAAGATGCTGAACAACAGCTCAACCTGGAGCTGGGCTGCCGTGAGTCGCCGGCGATGGCGTAGGCTGCAGCCCCTGCTGCAGTGGGTTGCCATGGGCTACCGTGTGTAGCCAGCAGCCAGCGTGAGCGGCTGTCCAGAAGCTGGCGACTGATCTGCCTCGCCCGGGAAGAGCGCAATGATGGTGCCAACTTGGGCCAGTGAAGCGATGTCCTCCACAACTAGACTGAAGAACAAAACGACAGCAACTTGTCTGTTCCCCTTCCCCCAATTCCCCAGCGCTATTCCCATCCCAATTCCTCAATAAAAAAAATCTTAAAAAAAAAAAAGATAGTAAATTATACAATGACAGCATGTCAACAAAGTATAGAAAAACCAACTAAAACACCTGTTTTTTTTTTTTTTTAAAAAGGCCTAAAAGGACTGCATATCTTTTGGAAAGATGCCTGATGGGAGTTTTTGCACATTAACATGCTTATCAAAATATCAATTCGAACACTGACACTAATACTAGTATCAAAATCATTACCACCATCAGTATCACCATCACCTTTGAGCAATAATGTGCCAAGGCATCGTTCTTGGCATTGGGTACATATTAGTGAACAAAAGAGAGAATGATGTCTCCCCTACTGGCATTTACACTCTAGCGGAGGGGCGGAGACATTACAAAAACATAATGAATGAGTCAAGTGTATGGTACCGTAGAAGGTGATTAGTGCATTGGAGGCAGTGCAGTACTAAAAGGTTCATGAGTGATGAGGCTGTAGATTAAATAGGGTGGTCAGAATAGGATTTACAGAGACTCCACCTGAACAAAGACTTGAAAGAAGGAAATTAGCCAAGGGGCTACCTGAAGTCAGAAGAATGTTTAAGGCAGAGGGAATAGCCAAGGCAAAGGCCATGAGGCAGGAGCATGTTCAGTAAGTTCAAGGACAACCAAGAGGCCAGTGTAGCTGGAGCAGAGTGAACGGGGAGGAAAGCAGTAGATGAAGCCAGAGAGGTAACAAGGGAAAAAGTCTACTGTGGAGACTTTGACTTTCACTCTGAGACAGGGACCTCCTATGAAGTTGTGAGTAGAGGAGTGAGAATAGACTATAGGAGGCCAAGGGCAAAATCAAGATGGCCGGTTAGGTGCCCATTTTTATAATCCAGGTGAGAGAATAACGATGGCTGGAACCAGAAAGACAGTGGGGAGAAGTTGCTTGATTATGGATGTATTCTGAAGATAGAGTCAACAGACATCTTGGCAGACTGACTATGGAGGAGGAGAGAGGAGAACAACTCTTTTGTCCAAGGTTTTTGGCTGAGCATGTAGTGTTGCTATCAACTGCGACAGGAAAGAGAAGTTTTGAAGGAAAAGATCAGGAGCTCAAACGGGCAGGTATCGGATGTGTGAAATCTGGAGCTCAGGTCTGGGGTGGATGGAGTCATGTGAGTATTATACTCACAGTAACTTCTAAGCTATACAGTAATATCCTGATTTTCCTAATGAACACACTGAGGATTAGAGGTGACAATCTGACTAGCTAATAATTGCCATGAACCAGGATTCAAACTGCTGGAATGGATTACTTGACCTCCCCACACTGTACCCTGCAGTCTCTGTGGGTGGGGTGGGGGGCATAGGGGAGTCTCAATTAAGCAGTGATCCTTACTAAACTGTTACAATTACCATATGCAGCCTTTGGGATAGGGAACCTTAAATGTGAGTGATAAACTGATTTTTAGCATCCAGTTTACTAGGCCCACCTGCCATATAGGCCTGGAAAGAAAAACAGCAGCAGGAAAGAAGTCAGGAAGGCAGAGGAGGGAAGCCCTTTAGAGATGTGCTGAAGCACTGCTATGTTCTACAATCTGCAAACACGGAGAAACCAGGCTCCTTAGAAAATGGTGGGATGGCTTGTTTTGAGAAAAAGTCTACGCTGCCAGAGAAAAGCTCAAGAAGTAGCATAAAAAATAACTACTCTTTGTATAATGGCAGAACCAACAAACAGAACCATAACAAATGTCAGAAAGATATGTCGTTAATATTCTTAATTGGAGTCACACAAACTGATGATGCAAATCGCTATCACTGTACTTAACAGGGAAAAACAACCAAAATGTATTATTTTGTCTTGCAAGACCCACGTGATCTGGCTGATGTTCCACTTCCCGTCTCATTGGCTTTTGCTGACCATCAACTATACAAAGCTTGTTCCCATGTAAAGGTCTTTGCACTTGCTATTTCTTTTAAGGAATTCTCCTCTCCTTTATTAGGTCTCAATACAAATGTCACCTTTTGGTAGAGGCCTTCTCTGACAACTTAATCTAACAGATTCACTTTATATTCTAACCTAAAACTCCACAGGCCTCAGCTCTACCTGAAAATCTACAAGGAACTTGAAGGCAGTGATTTTGTCTAGTAAATCTAAGACCCAGAACATTGCTTGGCACACAGCAGATACTGAGTAAATACTTGTTGTGTGACTGACCCCTAGAAAATTACATTTTAAAAACAGAAAGCAAAGTTAAAAAAACAAACGAACAAAAAACTCTTAATGAAAAAGTGTGCAATGTAAAAATATTCAAATACTTACTGAATCGCCATCATCTTTTTTAGAATCCCTTTTCAATGGCTCATTCATATCTTCTTGACTACGGTAGCTGAAATTCTGAATTGCTTCAGTGACACCTCTAAGAGAGCTATAAATATCTTCAGAGTTCATATTTTCTGTGTCATAATCAAATGCACTATAAAAAAGACAATGACTAATTTTTATTTATGTGCAGTTTTAAAATAAAAACACATTTGGGATTATGTAGGATATCTATAAAGACAGGATTAGAGACTGCGTATTCCCCGAAGCAAAACAAAACCCAACAGCTATGAATGGTTACAGTACCCGTCCCCTTGTCCATCCATCAAGGGCAGCTTACAATGATTTTAACAATGTAACAGCTGGTTTGTCTTTTCATTTTTGAAATGTTCTGATTAACCAGGGGTTTAGCAAACTATGACCCCTGAAATCTAAGGTTTTTTTATAGTTTTAAATAGTTGAGAAAAAAATCAAAATAATATCTCATAACACATGAAAATTATTTAAATTCAAACTTCAGTGTCCATAAATAAAATTGTATTGGAACACAGCAATGCTTATTTATTTAGGCAGTTCTATGGCTATTTTCACACTATAACATCAGAGTTGAGTAGTGGTGACAAAACTGCATGGACTGCCAAGCTTAAAATATTTACCATATGGCCCTTTACAGAAAGTTTGCTAACTCCTGTGATTAACTCACAATAGTGATAGTGCTTAAGGAGGAGATAAATTACACAAATTTATAAGGAGGCAGAGAATTTTTAACACTGATCATAAATGTTATTGAAATGAATTCTATAATCAAATTCTAAAATTCAACCGAGGCTGGTAAAATTTAGCTATCAAAATTGTAACATATGTATAGCATGGAAGAAATAGTCGAGATGGTAAGTTTCCAATATATTTTTCTTCCTTAGATGCTGATGAAGTATCCTATAATTGTAATGAATATAATGAAGCAAGTTATGATATATATGGATAATACAAAAATCAAGCTAATAAGTACGAATATGGACTACTACACGAGCTTTTTGAAGGCCATGAAAAAGAAAAACGATTAGTTCATTAATGAGTCAAGGACTTCATCTGAAATACATTCCATTCTTGAATTGCATCAAGTGTATAAAAATTATACGTGTTTTATATTTTATATTAAGGACCAATCTCACAGTCACATTTTTTCCCAAGAAGTATACATAATGCCATTTTATATTTATCCCTTCTGTGTTTTTTTCCCTCTTTTTATGTTTTTATCTATAGGCCTCCTTTTTTTTTTTTTTTTAAATGTTTAGAGGTGGCTGCCAATAGTAGATTTAAACACCATCATTATAACTTGGCTTCACCATTTTCACTAAGTAGTATAACTGAAAGACACAATTTACAATTTATTGGATTTGTATAAGGGTATCTGAGGAACATAACCATGTTATTCAATGGAACAATTTGAAGCAATAATTTACAAAAGCTGTGTCCGTAAGTTTTCTTTTCACTTATTAAAAAAAAAATCCATATTGTATGCATTAGTATAATTTAAAATATTAGTTTGGGAATAAACAATTAAATTTTTTGAATCTGTTAAGTTTCTATGTATTTAACGCCTTTGAAGTCAAATGGAAATCAACTGGAATTATGTTAACGTCTGTTTTTCTAAGAAGGAAATCTACAATAACAAACCATGACAGAAAATTACCCCTTTATTACCTTGGAGATAGAGTATTCTGTGATGTATTGGTAGGAGAAGTAAGAGGACTAGACCAGTTGGCTGGTGAGCGTGGTGTTGGTCTTGTCAAAGGACTCCCCATGGAACTCTGATGGAGGGAGTCAAATAAGTATTAGCATATGACAGGCAAGTTCAACTAAAAGGCTCTTAAGGAAGACATACGATCAAGAAGTTGAACAATATGAAAGAGCCATATTCATAAAATATTTATACATCAATATTTTAAATACTCATGTACTTATCTCAAATTTCTGTGGGGATAAACTTTCTCCCCATTCAAAAATCTAACCCTTTAATCTTTTTTTTGTTCTCCTCATCCACTTCCTGCTCTCAGATATTATCAATACCTTTTTCCTTAAAGATTCAACACTATCCCAAATTATTTTATTTTAGAATTTTTTTTTCAATTGAGGAATTGGGGAAGGAGAACAGTGTTGGGGAATTGGGGAAGAGGAACAGCCAAGCTGCTGTCCTTCAATCTTAGTTGTGGAGGACGCAGCTAGCTCAGCTCCAAGTCTAGTCACTATGCGGCCTCTTGTCGGCAGCTTGCAGCCGCTCAGCTCAAGGTGCTGTGTTCAATCTTAGTTGCGGGTGGGCATAGCCCACCATCCCATGCGGGAGTCAGACTGGTAACCTTGTTGTTAGGAGCATGTGCTCTCCCCAGCTGAGCCATCCTGCCACCTGTTGGCAGCTCAGCGGCAGCTTAACTTGGGTGCAGCTCACTGGCCCATGTGGGAATCGAACCGGCGACCCTGTTGCTCAGAGCTCACGCTCTTAACCAACTGAGCCACTTGGCCGGCCCCCCAAATTAACATTTTAAATTAACTTTCTGTTCTGAGTCAATTTCCCTCCTCCAACCACTACTAATGCGCAAAGTTTATTCCTCCTTGAGTTTACTTTACAAATGACTTTCACAAAAACACCAAAGGAGTAAAAATCTGATCAGATCATGAATTTGCCTATCTTTTAAGATATAATGAAACAGTCTTCTCCTTTTAAAAAAAAAAACTGATTCTGGTCCCAAGAAATTGTAGATTGTTTTTAATCTTCAGACTTTACCTTAAGCCTGCCATATGTGCATCTATTTTCTCCTTTATCCATTATCAAAGGTCTCTCTGTCTTTTAAAAACTTAATTCAGGGCCGGCCGAGTGGCGCGATTGTTAAGAACTGGCTTGGGACGCCAGAGAGCCCCGGTTCGGATCCCACATATGAGGGCCAGTGACACTGCCCTCCACAGCTAAGATGCTGAACAACAGCTCAACCTGGAGCTGGGCTGCCATGAGTCGCTGGCGATGGCGTAGGCTGCAGCCCCTGTGGCAGTGGGTTGCCATGGGCTACCGTATGTAGCCAGCAGCCACAGTGAGGCTGGCGACTGATCTGCCTTGGCTGGGAAGAGCGCAATGATGGTGCCAACTTGGGCCAGTGAAGCAACGTCCTCCGCAACTAGATTGAAGAACAGAACGACAGCAACTTGTCTGTTCCCCTTCCCCCAATTCCCCAGCACTGTTCCCATCCCCCAATTCCCCAATAAAATCTTTAAAAAACAAACAAACAAACAAAACTTAAGTTCAATTCTTTAGGCATATTATGTAAATGATTCTCTTTAACATTTAGATATATAGATATATAACACTGTAATGTTTCATTTACTCAACTTCACTTCCCCAAAACAAAATCCAGGATGTTCAAGCACCTATGAACTAACAAGCTTGTAATTATTAAATGTGAACACCTTTTTAAGCACTACTCTCTTTGGACTTATTTGTTAAACCCGGAATAAGTCATCCCTTCTAGTCCTCAAATAAGAATTGGTTCATCTAAACAGCATGTTCTAATTCTAATGTCTTGCAAAGCTGATGCCTTCATCTAAGTTCTGCTCACAGTTTGCTTTCCTGGTTCATTCTCTGGGCACCATTCATCACCACCCTAATGTATACCAAATTATAATATAAACATGACAGGCCTAAGGACAATATTTGATTCTGCTCAGGAAATGCTCCCCAATATAGATGCAAAAATTACATACTGGGTTCAAAAGTTTACTTCATGTAAAATAAAGCAGATATTATTAAACCAACCATCACATTATACAGTAGCCAAGAAAATAACTGAAAAATACCGGGGTTCCATTGCCAGTGTTTCGAAGGTGATTATGAAGAAGCTTGGTAGCACCATCCTGAAAAGTTTTTGGTAAAGCTCCTAACAACATTGTGAACTCTGGGGTATTGAGTTCAAATAAGGAAATCAGCACCGACTGTGCTGCCTGGAAAACAAAGACATACAAGGCATAGATGAATATATTTCAGTTACTCAAAGGAGACTATTTTCTTTTTCTTTTTTTTATTAAAAATTATTGGGGTGACAATGGTTAGTAAAATTACACAGGTTTCAAATGTACAATTCTGTAATACATCATCTATACATCATATTGTATGTTCAGCTCTGGGTGGTGAACACACAATGAAACCATTTTCTTTACTCAGCATTTCTGTTTAATAGCACAAGGCCATCTTTCCCAGGGGAAAAAAGAAGATGTACTTACATGTTTTAAAATTTCTTAAAAGAATAAAAGAAATGTATTTGACCTATTATGAAAAGAATAACAAATATGACCTAAAAGTCAACAGCAAAGGTTAACCAGACAGTTTCCAGGGTTATTCTATCAGTACATACGACTACTTTAGTTTTCCTTACAAATGACTGCAAGAAAGATGGATGAAAGTAAGGATGCATATCCACAGCTATAAGGAGCCCATCCAAAGCAACTTAGTAGTTCACATTTCATTTTCTCAATGTTATTCTTAAATTAACTGGCTGAACCTAGGCTTCTGTCAAGAAGCTAAATCTAACAATCTACAATCTGAAGCTAAAACAAGTCTAACATTTTTGTGGAAATGGGTTAATACAAAACTTATTCAGTTCAGTTAAGAAAACGTACACATTTCCTTAATTTTTCTAATCACCTGAGTTATTAAAAGCCAAACTGAAATTCAGATTACACAGAAAATTGAGAGAAGAAAGAAACCCCAATGTTTTGTATCCAGACTTGTGCATTTTGTTCTGGACCTTTTCTGACTCCACTCTATGAAAACCTAAGTGTTCTACGTTTATGGCATTAGAATATACAATACTAGAGGAATGGTTACGTTATGTTACAATGGAGCAATGGTATACTACACAACACAGCCTTGAAAAATGATGTCGCTTTATACAAGAAGAAATTGGGAGAGGATTATTACACACAGCTGAAGGAAAATCCTAAAACAACAGCTGTCACATAAGCCTATTTTGTTAAAATAAACAACAAAGTATACAACATGTGGGTGTATATTCGAAAAATGTTAAGTGCTTCAATAAAGCAGGTCGCAAAATTTTATGATCCTGTGTCTTTTTTGGAGTCACAACCTCAAGTTAATTTGAGCAAATGAATTAATAATTGTTATGATATATTTTATTCCATTTAGAGTTTATTTTGGTGTATGAGATGCAGCTTTATTTCCCCCCTTGAGATGACAGCCCAAGTGTTCCTAAACCATTTACCAATGAGTGTATCCTTTCCTCATGACGTGAAGTGTCACCCTTTTCATGAACTGATCTCCTATATAAGCCTAGGTGTCTCTGGACCCTCCTTTATGCTCCATTTATCTATCTCTCTATTTCTGCATTAAATAATACAGGTTTAAATTGCATGATATAAATTGTAACAGCATACTGTGAAGTCCTTCATGTCTGTTTGTTTATATTTTAATGTCATATATGCTTTACTAGATATATTTTACATTTATTTAAAAATCACTTTTCAAGTCTTAAATAAAATTAATGCACAGTTATGGATTTTAAAAAACCAAACTGTTTTACAAAAGGTTTTTTTTAAAAAAAGATTTTATTGGGGAATTGGAGGAGGGGAACAGCGTTGAGGAATCAGGAAAGGGAAACAAACAAGTTGCTGTCCTTTTGTTCTTCAGTCTTGTTGTGGAAGACGTTGCTTCACTGGCCCATGTTGGTATTATCATTGCGCTCTTCCCAGGTGAGGCAGTCGCTCGCTGGCCATTGGACAGCAGCTCACGAAAGCTCACACCAGCTGCCGGCCAGCCCGACTGCAGCCTATGCGGTCCCTGGCAACTCACGGCGGCCCAGCTCCAAGTTGAGCTGTTGTTCACCATCTTAGCTGTAGAGGGCAGTGTCACTGGCCCTTATGTGCGATCCAAACTGGGGCCCTGCTGCTCAGAGCTGGCATCCCAAGCCAACTCTTAACGAACGTGCCACTCGGCTGGCCCAGGTTTTATAATTCTTAATTCCCCTGTTCAGTTCTCCAGAGTTTTCTTTGCAATGCTTGTTTTTTCTGTTAGGCATTCATAAGCTTATATAATTATTTCTTGAGCTTATATAATTATTTCTTGATTTAGCAGCTTGAGATATTTTCTAGCGATTTCCTAGTATAATAGATGAGAACAGGTACCTTTCAATATCAGCTCTACACTTCCTAACCTCTTCTCCCTTACACAGCATAGCAACAATTCGTTTTTGTCACATTAACCAGCGTAATCTTTAAAAATATAAATCATATCGTAACACTCCCTTAAAACATGGCAATGATTTCTACTGTCACATCAGCAGTCTTGTTCTTGGAACATTCCCAATTCTTAATTTTGATGAAATACAATTTATCTTTTTCTTTTTGTTGATTTGTTTTTGGTAGCATATCTAAGAATTTATTGCCAAATTCAAGATCATGAAGAATTATCCTTGTTTTCTTTTAAGAGTTTTACAGGTTTAGCTTTTACACTTAAGTCTTTGATCCATTATGAGCTAATTTGTGTATGTGGTGTGAGATAAGGATTCAACTTTACTCTTTTGGATATGGCTACTTAGTTGTCCTAGAGCACAATTTGTTGAAAAGACTATTATTTCTTTATGGAATGTCCCTGACATCCCTGTCAAATCAATTGGTCATAGATACATAGGTTTATTTCTGGACTCTCAGTCCTATTTCATTGGTCTTTATATCTATCCTTATGCCAGTACCACACTGTCATGATCACTGCTGCTTTGTACAAGGTTTTGAAATCAGGAATTGTAAAGTCCCCACACTTTGTTCTTTTTCAAGATTGTTTCGGCTATCATTGGTCCTTGACAATCCCATATGAATTTTGGAAACAGCTTGTCAATTTCTACAAAGCCAAGTTGGATTTTGATAGAGGTAACATTGAATCTGTATATCCTTTTGGGGAGTACTGCCATCGTAACAGTATTAAGGCTTCTGATCCATGAATATGGGCTATTTTTCCATTTATTTAAATCTAATTTCTTTCAAAATAGTTTCATAGCTTCTACTATAAAATTTGCACTTATTTTGTTACATTTATTCCTAAGTATTTGAATGTTTTTGATCCTACTGCAAATGAAATTGTTTTCTTAATATCATTTTTGATTGTTCATTGCAATTGTTTAGAAATACAATTGATTTTGTATCCTGCAACCTGAACTAAACTTGTTTATTAGTTATAATCGTTCATTATTGATTTCTTAGAATTTTCTATATATAAAATATTATCATTTGCAAACAGAAATAGTTTTACTTCTTCCTTTTCAATCTGAATGTTTTATTTATTTTCTTTTTTTGTTTTGCCTTAATGTTGTGGCTAGAACCTCCAGTACAATGTTTAATAGAAACGGTGAGAGCAGCGCCAGCCGAGTGGCGTGTTGGTTAAGAGTTGGCTTGGGAATGCCAGCTCTGAGCAGCAGGGCCCCGGTTCGGATCCCACATGGGCCAGTGACGCTGTGCCCTCTACAGCTAAGATGGTGAACAACAGCTCAACCTGGAGCTGGGCTACCGTGAGTCCGCTGGCGACGGCACAGGCTGCAGCCCCTGCTGCAGTGGGCTGCCATAAGCTACTGTGTGTGGCTGGCAGCCAGCGTGAGCGGCCAGCAGCTGGTATGAGCTGCCAAGAGCCTCCGTGAGCGGCTGTCCAGAGGCCGGCGACCGATCTGCCTCACCCGGGAAGAGCGCAATGATAATACCAACATGGGCCAGTGAAGCAACGTCCTCCACAACTAGACTGAAGAACAAAAGGACAGCAACTTGTCTGCTCCCCTTCCCTTGATTCCCCAGCGTTGTTCCCCTCCCCCAATTCCCCAATAAAATCTTTAAAAACAAAACAAAACAATTGAGGTTTGTTTCATGGCCTAGAATATGGCCTGTCCTAGAGAATATCCACATGCACTGGAGAAGATTGTATGTTTTGCTATTGTTGGGTAAAGTGTTTATCATTAGAAATAAAGGTCACAAAATTTATACTCTAGGCACAAAATTTATACTTGCATGCCTTTGCAGCAAATATTGAAGGAAATTATTTATCAAAGAAGAGAGTAAACAGAGCTAAATATAGGATCCAAGAAATAAACCATTAAGGGTAAAGAGAAGTCTCAGGAAATGGTGACGAGAACAAAGGATGCCGGAAGGAGCTTCCCAGAAAATAAACAACCTGTGTTCTTGAGCACATGGGAAACATCAGCCATAGGCATAGAGCAGAGATGTCAAAAATATTAACAGGTACTTAAAAGCATTAGAAAGGAGGCAGCAGTAAATCACTTAGTAGAGCAGTGAATACTTCCAAAGTTGAAAGTAAATCTTTTCCATTGGTGACCAACAACCGATTCATAAGTATTTTGAAGGTTATGGAAAAAGATATAGGAAAGGATGTGGGAATGATATGAGAAAGCTAAGTCCTCATTTACCAAGGCAGACAGACAGATATATAATAACCAAAGTTGTCAACAGATCAACAGATAATGCCTAAAATTAATAAGCCAAGAAACAGTGTAAGCTCTTATTTGAAATACATAGGTAAATACAAGGGGAAAGGTTTGGAGTATTTTGAATGGTTATAAGATTAGAGATAGAGAGGATTATGGCAAGGGCAATTCTTTTATTCTGTTTGAAAATTATATTCATATTAATTGGATACAACTTAAAACAATTTACGGGAAGGTTTTAAAGAAAAGATCTTCATATCACCAGGTAAATAACTCAATGCTAACTGGTAATATCCTGAAAATACTAGCTTCCTTCACTGGTAATCCAAAGTGACTGACTTGTCTAATTTATCTTCTAAACCTTATATTAAAGCATACCTTCCGAACATCAGAACTTTTAGGTTCTGTTGTCCAAGTGATGACCCGAGATACTGCTAGGCGAGTTTCACTGGAATTTATAAAATCTCCTGGATCCATCTGTTTGGCCAGAGTTTCTATGTATTTAAGGATAGCAACCTTCACCTGCAGAGGTAAGCACAATGAGAAAGGACAATCAGACGGTCCTTGAGGGACACTGAGAACACTTCAGAAACAATTACCTGATTATTTTTTTTGACGAATAGAAAATTAAAACAACAAACAAAAAAATTAAACAACCGCCTACCCACCTGAGGTACAAGTACATGATAATGCGGATTTTTGTTTTTCACACATAGCAGAACTTATATTTCATTCCCCGTGTTTGAATAACTGCTGAAGACTCTCTTGACAGGAATATACACTTCTCCCTGAGTCTGTCCTTCAGAGCTTACAGCTGACTCTTGTCTAGACTCCCTAAGAGTCAGCCTTCATCAACTGAGTGTAATTTCACTTTTCGGTAAATGAACCAAAGTATTTTGAAAATAAGGTATTATAAATCAAGTGGGTAATTCAGGTGGACAATTCTGGGTTTCTGTAAAATATATACAGTAAGACTCACACAATGAAATCAGGTTCTTTAATAGGTCCATCGACTGCTAGAGCTACCTTCTATAAGAAGTACCACAAAAAAGTTTTACACAAGTACCACTGGAGAAAAGACAACACTTATTTGTGTAAGTGGTATGTGTACGCTTAAAAGGTCTGATTTTTCTCCCAGGAATTCCTGATGTGTGGGTAACACGGTGGGATGCAGGCTTTGAAGTCAGCAGGAGGGTGGGCAAAGCACACATACTTCTTCCTTAGATGCAGCCTTTTTTATTCTCCTAGAAAGCCACTGTTAAATTACCTCCCTTCTTTCAGGTATGTTGGGTCAGAAAAAAAGGGTGAGAACCACTATTTTTGAAGTACATCTTCAAATACTCTAGGGCTTCTAAATAATGATTCCCAAAGAAATGGCACTGGGCATAGTTGCACAGTCCTTAGATACAAAAGGTGCTAAAGAAACACCTACTAAATGCTGATTTGCTGACTTACAAAAAGGAAGGTTCAAATGTATGATTGAACAATAACATTGAAAAAATATCTCCAACGACTACAGTAATGTTTTCCTATGCTCCTTCTTCCTTTATTATTAATCACAGTAAGTGTCATTTATCTCACTCTGTTGAAATAGGTCTCCGGGAAGTACAATGCTAAGTTAATATACTGGAAATAAAATATTAAAATAAGTTTCTGACAGTTGTATATTTTCCCCTATCTGCTTCCAGTAAAAAGAAAAAAAAAAAAAGACAAAAAACCCAGAAAGCATCAAATTAAATTCTTCATTTCCTAATGAATGAATTTTAAGAAGTAATTTTAACTTTAAGAAATGTATTGAAAAAAATCAAGAGTTAACCTATTAGCTATGCTGGGTAAAATGTACAGAGGAGAGGGAAAGAGCCTATGGTTAACTGTGGAGTTGCAGGCCCCACTAAATTATGGCATTACATAAGATTCTGGGTTCTTGAAGCCTGGTTACTTCTATCAGGGTGAATAGCTGAAAGGTGTTGTAGTCAATTTGAAAAAATGAACATTTTGTTTTCAATTTGCCACCATTACTAACTGAATAATTTATCTGCACTATGAGATTCAACTAGTGCAGTGTCTTGGAAATTTTATTGAGGTATGTAAAGTTTTAAAAGCGTGTCACAGAATGGGTATGCTTACTGTAAAGTTTACATTTTAGTAAGATACTTCACAAGGCTATATACATACTCTGTATTCTGAATAACATAAACATGCATTCTTCTTCAGAGAAGAAAAAATAATGTAGCTGCTAAGGTATGTATAATTCTACAACATGTTTGTGAAACCCAGAAAAACAGGTCAACAAAAATTATTTATTTTAAAAAATATTACTTACTCAAATAAAATCACTCTGTATTGCCATTTTCCCCTAATCTATTGCTTCCTTTCTGATATTTAACCACATGACACTCTGTGAGCGATATAAAATAATATACAAACATCCATCTTTTATCTGAAAGAGCCATCATTTTTCAATAAAGGATTCTTACAAATCTCATACTCAAGTTAACTTATTTGTATTTTTCTATAACCTCGTAAGTTTCTTATTCTTAATCCTGCCACTCATCTGAAATTTACTTCTATTTTTGGCATAATGTGTGAATGGCTCCAATAGAACTTCTCCTTGCTATCCTAAAACATTAAATTAAGAGTTGAAGAGTGATTTTCCCTACAGCATTGTGTGTGTGTGTGTGTATATACTAAATATATAATAGAAAAGCTATGTATTTATGTGTACACACACACAGTCTGAGATTCCAGTCTCCAGTTAATGTTTTCCAATAGCAAAGCTAATTTTAAGTTGTCTGTTTCCCATTTCCCTCTTCCCTTTGTCTTTCTCTTCAGGCCTTAGAAACTTGATTCTCTCCCTCAACTCACCTATCACCCTTATTTCTTAATCTAATGGTTTAAACCTTCATGAAATGGCCCATGAAACATTTCTACATCCATTTTCAACAGCACTTGAATACCTACCACCAGCACCTAAATCATAACCCCTATTACAGTTTACTTTACAGTATTATAGATAATAATGATTGAACAAAAAAATGACTACAAAAATGATTTATCAATAATATCAAGTAAATTATTCTCCTTCTTCAGGTCACTTTTCAAAATCAAAACAGATGGAATCTGTTTCACAAAGCAGCTCTGAGAAAATAACACTATGTTGAGTGAAAGGCAACCCTGGTAAGAAATATAATCGTGATTTTTAAAGCAAAATCATATTCAGAAACTTAAAGAAATATCAATCCTGGGCAGCAATGCTTGTGGAAATATATTTCGTGCAGAATAGAGCAGAAAAATATAAGGATTGTACATACACATATGCTTGTTATTTCCCTGACTTTAATCTCATTAAATTATAATAAAAAACATCTTTAGTAAAGAATTCAGGATCTCCTTGTTCATATTAAATTATTTTTATGTTAAATTTAATCACAATTGGAGTCCACATTGTTTTCCCATAACTTAATTGGAAAATGTGTGCTAGTAACAATTGAGAGTTAATCCTAATTCTAAATTTTATGCACACACCGGAAATATCACAATGCAAAAAGAAAAAAAAAGTTACTATTTCAATTAAGGAGAACTGGAGAATAGCATTGAGATTACACTTAAACATAGGTAAAACTGACATTTCACCCAAAATACCTATTCAGACTCTAAATTTAAAAAGAAAAGTATTGGGAAATCACAAACATAAAATTAGATAAGACTTTATAGAGCAAGTTTGCGTCACTAGCTTAGGGTTAGAGGCCATACTTGTGTTGCTATCTAAATGTGTATCCCCTGTAAGCTCCTCCACAGGACAGCCTGGCATTTGAGTAACATTTGAAATCAAATATGTGCATGCTTGGAAGGCTTACAAAGGTTAGTAGTTCAACACAGATGCATACAAACATTATCTGAAACACTGCAGAGTTGTAGAGTTAAGAAAAGAAATAATGCAGATTAAAACAAAAATAAAAAAACCTTAGAGCTCCAAAAAGAGTGAAGTTGGTCCCGAAGTGCTGGCTTGACTGTCTGAAAGTTTATAAAAACAAAATCCACTCATTGAACAGCTTCTCATGTGACAGAAATACAAACATCAACATAACGTAATTAATAAAATACTGCAATTCCTTATAATGTCTTTAAATGACTTCAAATTTTTACCTTCAAACTTGGTGTTTGAGTCTGATCAACTGTAAACCTCATTAGAATATTGAACTGAAGATCATTTGGAAAAGATTCTCTGAAATAAGGAATAAACAAAGTAAAGCAAAATAAAAATTAAGTCAGCAAGTAAGCTCTTAGCAAACTTAACAGAAAACTATGCTTAATACCAAAGCATCTCATTCAAAAGCATACATGAAGTAGTATCTGTATGTGGTATAGTTGATGTGATACAATATGCAATGAAAGCTATTCCCAGAAGAATCTGAACATTTGAATTTATACCGTTAGGGGTTAAAATATAGTAAATAATGGCCTATCTTGGCTTCAGCTATAGATTTAATCAGAAAAATATATTCAGTAAAAAATTCAACATTATCAGAGATGTATGCATACCCACATCTAATATCTGAATTCTAGACTCACCTCAACTTAGTAAATGGATATTTGAAATAAGTCACTTCAACAATCTACACAAGAAAGTAGAAATATATCATTGGTTCAAAATCTTCTGAAAAAAGATTCTGAATATTTCAATGCATAATAAAACATCCTTTTTAAACTTAGGAAATATTTTATTTTTACATTAGATTGAATAAAATCTTTAACTCAACTTTTATCTTAATTAAGATAAAATGCCACCTTGAATTACTCAACAAATGTTAATGAAATTTTTATAAAAGGAAGCAGTGTTTGACCTAAGGACCAATGTTGCATGAAGCATGTGAATGGGCATTATTAATAATCTTCGAATGAAGCCTATGCAGTCTAAATGGTTTAAAAGGACTCAAATATCTAAACTTGTAACACAGCAACTAAATACTCCTGATTCCTATCAGGTAAACTTGAAATATATGAAGAAAATATTACCTTGTAACATCGAGGGCTTTTTGAACTTTTGCCTGAACAGACCCAAGCAAATCAGCACCCATTTTTTTTAGCAGTTGCGTCAGCAGTACAAACAACCAATCCTGAAGATCGTCTTTGTGGACTTGTATGAAGTCCACTAGAGTCTCCAAAAACATGCTGAATACCTACAGTTGATAAACGGGAGAGGGGAGAGAAAAAGGAGGAAATATTGATCTTTATGATCAATTCAAAACTGCAATAGAGAGGAACACAGGAATCAGAGGCACAGCGATTGGCAGCCAAGCGGAAAAACAATCTCTCTTGCTTTTCATTGGACTCTGTGATACAAGAGTACGTTTGAAATGTTATCCAACTTCTGCTGAAGTTCGACAATTAGCTATTCCATGCAGCATCGCTTGGTAAAGAAACTTTGGCCACAATGGCTGGCACACCTAATGTTTTCCATGATGTCATAGCTTGAACTTGTTAAAATGAAATCCATTTTATCTGAAATTTAGGGCAAGGAGCTACCTATAGTTTCACTGGCCCTCAGCTCTTTGGAAGAGTGGCACTGAATTAATCAGAAGATGACTATGTTGACAGCTACCTTAAAGTAGAAGATCATTTCGACATAATGGGCTAATCAGAGACTCCTTAGATTTTTCAAAATGTCAGTTGTCACAAAATTTTTTTGTATAAGATATGTTATTTACTAAAACTGCCCCAAAAGTAATTTTAAGTGATTTGGAATAACTGTAAGTAAAATAAATTCAGGATACAAATCTACATCTAAATTTAAATAATTTCTAAAAAGTCTTAGATGGCATGCTATTTAGTCTCCATTTCCATCTTTTTGCTCCCATCAACCATCCTCTAATCGTGAAATGTAAGCTTTTCATTAGCTTAGTATGCTTGGCCATTCGGTAGTAGCGTAGTAGCGTGACACTGCTTTACTCTTGTTGTCTCCTTTCTTTCTTCCATTCTTATTGCTAGGCCTTTTCCATTTGCATCCTAAACGTGGGGTGATGTAAGAGCCAGTCTTCATTCTGATTCTCCTTCCACTGGCAGTGTGACTTCCTTGACAGAACCTCTCTGATCTGGCCTCCTAGGTCTCACAACCTCTTGAAAAGCTCTCTCTTTTGGTCTTCCCCCAAATCTGTAGACCCCACTGTCACTGTGGGCATCAGTCCTTTCCGACCTCATGTCTGGATTTCTGTAGTAGCCTGACTTTAGTCCTTATATTTTCTGTATACCAGTGGTCAGGAAAGCATTTCTGTAACAGGAGAGACAGTACATACTCTAAGCTTTGCAGGCCATATGGTGTCTGTCGCAACTATTTTACCCTGCTGTAATAGCATAGACACAAGTATGTAAACAAGTGAGCATAGCTGTGTTCCAATATAACTTTATTTACAAAACAGGCAACAGGCCAACTCATGCTTCTTTCTCACCATCGAACTGTGATATAACTCATTTGATATAAACAAAATCCTAATGTCCCTTCACTGTCTATAGAATAATGTCCCAAATGCTTCGAGAAGGTTCTAACTCTCCAAACTGGGCTTGGACTATCTGGCAAAATAAACTCTTTGTCCCTGAACTCATCTCACACACATTCCTATTTCCCACCATACTCCCCAGTTGCTCTAGTTACATGACTCTCTATAAAATTTACCACTCAAAGCCCCGTCAAGAAGCTTCTTGGATGATAGCCACTGAAGATATCTTCCCTACTTGAAACTTACAGTGGGGTAGCTTTATGGTGCTATTTAATTTTTTCTATATTTATATTATCTTCCCATGTGTAACATATAACGTTTGAGAAAAAAGACTATATTTTTATACAGTCTTATATCACCAATTAGAATCAAGCTCCAAGTTATCAAAGGCTGAGGACCGAATATAGAGTTGTTCAATGAATCTGCAGGAAAAGTTCCTTAAAAAGTAAAAATTTTCTCTTAAGTGAAACTTAAGTGAAACAGTAATAAATTGGTTGTCAACCCTTTTTTTTTCAATGCAAGGGAAGCTGTGTAACACTTTCCCTTTATCCCCATCAAACTGAATTTCCTTTTCTTTCCTATAAACTTTCTGAGTCTCCCACTTCTCTGAACTCATCCTAGTCATTCCCAGCAGGCCCTTTCTTTCCATGCTAATGAACCCAAAGTGTATGTCCCTCTCAAGCTCTGAACTGCTATTTCCTTCAAGAAGACTTCCTCGAGTCTCCTAAGCAGAAATTTCTTTTGATTAGGTATGAGTATAGCTGAATAAAAATGTAAACTTGTTATTTATAGTACTCTACATATAGGCTTGTCCTATATTTTTCAAAATACTTATATCTTACCAATGGTATTTACTAAATGATAATATATATGACTATTATAGATCTATCCAAAACATATATTAACAGTTTCACATAATGTTTCTTACTTGATTGTCCTATCACAAAGATTGTCCTATCATTGTCAGATGTTGATATTCTCCCATTTCCTGATCTATGACTACAGGGGAAAATGAAAATTGCATATGCTAATATAATACGAGGGCTAAACGTCTGATTTCAGGAGAAAGTTGAGAAACACTGCTCTGTAAAACTGCTCTGTTTGCTTTTTTGTTTTTTCTTTTTTCTGTTTGTTTTTAAGGAATGACACTAATAGAATATTAGAAAATACATATGGGGAGGTTGGGATTAAATTTTTAAAAGTAGCTGTCAAACTTCGGAATTATTTTTTTAATAATTCAATGGAACCAACCTTCAATGGAATCAATTTATACTCCCACATATCTGACAACTGTAATTTATTGGAAAAAAATTGTAATATTCAAGCTATTACAATTGAGGCAGCCTTTTCTTAACCTTGCTTATATCTTAGGTGTGCCAGTCATCAAATATAGAACAGAAGAACATAATCAAATTAGATTAATTAGTAGATTAAAAAGCACATCTCCAAACAGAATGAGTTTGCGTAACTGCGAATAGCGTTTCGTGGATTGCAAAGGGTCCAATACTGCATGAACTCTTCGGGAAAGAAAATAGAGAAAAAGGGTTAATTTCACAGTCATGCAGTAAAGTTAGGTTTCCAACAAATATTGAACCAACTTACTCTCTATTGAGAGTTCCAACACAGGGGACAGCATGCAAAAAGAAAAAAAGAAAAAAAAGAAAAACACACAAATTAGTCGCCATCAATGCAAAGTTCCTGTATGGAAGAAAAACACTTAGAAAATAAAAGCGACAAATGTTTTTCAAAGTTTTATGATAAACTTAAAATAGTTTTTAAAACAAGAGAGTTAAATGAATAGTATGGGAGAAAAGCATGTGATTTTCCTATGTCTCTCCCTCATCTCCTTGCCAAGAAAATTAGAAACAGAAGCCCCTTCTTTTCCAGACCCTATATCCTTGAGGCTCGAATTTTGAAAAGAATCTAAGAGTAACAGACACCTGCTCCACTTCTGGACAGTGCCAATATTTGCTTCCAAAGCCTGGTATCTAGAATTTTTATTTTCTTTATCTTTTTTACCTCCTCAGAAGCAACAGATTCACAAATTATTTCTATGTAGGCTTGGGATAATCACTATTATTTGGAATAAAAAGTGTATATACCACAACTTTTTATTTTCCCTGGGTAGGATGCGTGTTATGGTCTCCTGATCCTAGAACCGTAGGCAGCTCAGCTACCTAGAATACTCCCCAGGAGACCAGATGTGACCTGGTTGGTACTCAGCTATGTCCCATTTTAGTAGCTACAGATTGCATTCCTACCCTAGCTGTTCAAGACTCAAGAACATGACTTCAAGAGGTAGGTCTACACTGACCATAAAATGCCAATTTAAAGTGTGCACCATGGGGAAGATAGCTCTTTTCAACTAGTTCCTTTAGGGTCAAATGCTAGAGTCACATGGGATAGCATTTGGCTTGACACTCCTTACATTTGAGGGAAAAAAATGGGTCTAGAGCAGTCATAATAGAAATTATCTCTGAACTTAATTTTTCAAATTTAAATTTAGTTTTTAAAAACTTATATAGTGGTTGGTGCATTCTAAGGGCTTTACATTATTAACTAATTTAATCCTCATCACAATCTTATGAGGTGGGAATTATTATTAACTCCATTTTACCGATTAGGAAACCAAGGCACACACTGCTATTAAGGGTTGGAGGTCAAATTTGAACGCAAGCAATCTACCGTATTTGCCGGCGTATAAGACGACTCGGCGTATAAGACGACCCCCTAACATTTCCACTCAAAATACAGAGTTTGTTATATGGTCGGCTGTGTGCGATTTTGCGAGTGTGGTAAAATCGCATAACAGCTGAGCATACACCCAGCAGTGCTGCTGATGCCTGAACGGTATGTGGAATGAAGTGGGCGGGCATCGGGAGGCCACTATGGCAAGGGGCAAGCACTATGGGCAGTTTATCTGAAGTGTACCTGGCGTATAAGACGACCCCCCACTTGGAGGCATATTTTTCAGGGCCAAAAAGTCGTCTTATACGCCGGCAAATACGGTAGTTCCACTGTCCATACTTGTTATCACTGTGTTGTACCGACTCGCTTGTAAAACTATTAAAAGGCTTTGAATTAGATGGTCTAAATTACTGTTCTACATATATTGTGGTTGGATCACTTATTTCCATATTGGTATCTGAAGTATTAAAAAAAAGTTTATTTATCAAGTTATAGACATCAAATAATTTCAGCTTGCAAATGATACTGATTAATCATATTACTCCTGTCCCAGGAAAAAAAATCCAGCATCTATTTCAAGTGTATTCCGAAAGACCTCTTTTCTAACCCTGCCTTTCTGGGATGTCTGCACTATATACCAGAGCTTACCTAATATTTCAGCTGGACTCAGATCCTTACTCTAAAATATGTAAGAGGGAAACATTCCGGGGGTTGGAGAAGATAATTCTAGACGAAAGGAGATGGGGCTTTCATGGATGCTCATAACCTGGTTCTCTAAGTACCCTGTTTCTGCTGGGGACAGCAGGTGGTCTCAGTAATGATAGGGACGACAGCTGCCAGTTATCATGGAAGCTGGCTACTGAATCCAGAAGCTATTAACACAGAGACTGAAATGTTGACTCCAACCTAAAAAAACATGGGAAAATCCACCCAACCAAGCCCATAGTATGAGGTTATCTCCCAAACACTGTGGCTCATTCTGGGGGCACGGCTTCAGATAGTTTCTGCCCAGTGTGATTCCAATTTAGGGTGGAGAGCTAATCCAGGCTGGAAGAAGAAAGAGAAGTGTTCCCGATGGCATATTTTAAGGCTACAGGGAAAAGTGCATGGCACATGTGGGGGAATGAACATAATTCAGGCTGGGCTGAGAGTTAGGGGGGAATAACAAGCCCAAATGATTGGCTCTGTTTGGACATTTTCTTGAGGTTAGTGAGTAGCCACTTTAGTGTTTTACGCTAGAATATTTACCTTTTAGAAAGATTACTAAAGAAGGCAGTGTGGAGAATTAAGGGCTAGGAGGTGGGAAGGAGGTACAACAAGCAAAAGACAATTGTGCCCTGAATTAGCAGTGAGAATGGAGAGATATTTGTAAGGTTGAATCAACTAGGATTGAGTGAAGTTTCTAGAATGATGCCCAAATTCTTCCCTTAAGCAACAAGGAGATGGCAGTTACATTTAATGAAATAAAGCAAAGTATGAGAAGTAGTTTTGAAGCTGAAGATGACCAACGGGCATGTGACTAAGTACAGGAGGAAAAATACGGGATTTAAGCACACATTCAGGAGTGATTAGGATGAACTGGGTAACTTAAGCTTTGGGAAAGGCAGAGGGTACAAGAAGAGGGCCTAGGACATGACTAAGCAACACCAACACCAGCAAAACAAGCAGAGAGATAGGTGTCTGAAAAGATGAAACAAAATGGTGTGAAGGAAACTGAATCAGACACACAGAACACAGACTCTTCCTCCTCTCCCACAACACACTCCTTAAAATGACAGAAAAGACACATTGAGTAAATTCACAGCAAAGTTGAAAAACAAAAAGGGATGTCAATCAGAAAACTGTAATTTATGAGAAATTCCTGGAAGACCAGGCTGGTAAGACCATATTACCACAAAATAGGATACACATTTATGTAACCAAACAACAGCTTCAAGGTAAGCCCTCCTTCTATTTCAATAGGAGGAAAGGCAGCAAGAATGGGTTTATGTGCAGTTAAATCTGCTGGTTTGGAGGCAGGAAATTGAGTGTCTGCTGGCTGGCTTCTATTTTCTTGGTAAGCTAGGAGGCCATGGCACACGCTTGGGGCATGAGATGTGTGGGGAGGTGAACAGGGCTGGAATTTTCAGGAGAAAGACTATTTGACATAGGCTCTACGGAGGACAGAAGAGAGAGATGAGAGGGCGAGGGTTGCCAGGCAGCACTGAGACAAAATTCACAGATCAGAAATGGAGGACGGCAGGGAACAGACAGGGATACACAGGGCTCACTCCACCCAGAAGGGGCCAGGCCGCTGTTTCCCTTCAACAGTCCTAACTTTCAACCAGTGGCATGAGCTGCACAGCAGAGGCTCTTAAACACATTTCTATTTTAGTGTCAATAACCAAGAGCTGATACAGAACGGGGGTCAGCAAATTATGGTCTACAAGTTAAAAATAGTTTTTCCATTTTTAAATGGTTTTAAAAACAAACCAAAAGGCGATTTAGTGACATGAAAATTGAGAATTACAATTTCAATGTTCATCAAGTTTTATTGCAACCCAGCCACATTCATTTGTTTACATATCTTCTATGGATGTTTTCAGGCTATAATGGCAGAGTTGGGTAGTTGTGACAAAGGTCGTTATGGCCCACAAAGCCTCAAATATTTACTATTTGGACCTTTACAGGGATAAAAATATGGCCAACTCTGGATAGAGAACAAAATGTATTTGGAAAGAAAATAAAGTATCAAAAACAGTTGCTTGGGACTGAACATGAAACTGCCAGTAATTTATAAACACACACTTTAAAAAAGAGGTGGGGAAATAATGGCTATTTGAATAATATCAGGATCTAGTGCAGAAACTCAAATCAAACCCTGACATTTTAAACGCAGCACAGTATGGTGACATATCAAGTTTATTCTTAATTAGTTACATTATTCACTGAGCCTCTGATGGACAATCACCAAACAAAAGCTAAACAAAAAGAAGTTAAAACAAAAACCTTCCCATTACATTTGTCTTCACTGAACTAACTAAACAACCAAAAATCAAACCATACAAAACCAGACGGATCACTAAGAACTGTTAGAAAGCCCTAAGGAGAAAAACTAAAGTCACCTTCCTGACAATTCTGGGGAGGATTGTAGCTGGTTCTCTGCATCTATTAAGGGAGGCCAATCATTTGTGCTCGATAAGTTCCTTTATCAACATCAAACTCAGCTTTCCTATTGGATTTCCAGAAGACTCTTTTAAAAAGTTTCTCTTTAGTACTGTGCAAATTCTAGCATCCAACTAAACTGCATTATTGTCTTAATAAAAAAAAAAAAAGTGACTTTAAGAAATAATCCAGTCTGTCTTACACCTTACAGCAGGGACAAATTATATAACTTATTGAAGGTGTTTTAAAATTTTATTTATTTTAAAGTTGTATAGATTACTAATTAAAATGTCATTTAATAAAACAAGTCCACCCAGAACATTATTGTCTTGTCTTTGGTTTACATTGCTAATAAAAAATATCAATAGTTAATGTGTGCAAAATTTATAGAAACTTTTGCATTAAAGCAAATCCTACAGCTATAATCAGTGGTAACAATGTCAATATAAAATGGTACAGGCATCTACATGTTCTGTTTAAAAGTTATAAGTTAAAACATTTTAATAAACAAACTGCTTACCAATCTGTATTTTAATATTTGTCTTTAATGGGACTTTATATTCTTGAATAAAATAAATATACCTTCTGATAGAGGATAACCTTTGAACTTTATTGTTTTAAAGTATAGGAATTTATAATCTTCAGTTGGATTTAAAATTATGTATAAAGTGTGATTTTAATATGTTTAAGTAGTGTCGTAATGAAAATATCAAAAATAGAAAAAAAGAGAAAATTATATGTGCAAGAATAAAGTGAAGACAATTAAAAAAAAAGGTAAAGTGAAATTCATTAATATTTTTCTTATAATTTCCCTTCCACATCTCCCTCTCACTTAGGTTAGAAATTCTCATGGAGATACCTGGTATCCTAAAGGAAGATACATAATAAAGTTTTACCAATGTCAAATGCATTGCTAAAAACAAAATAAATGAATACATTTTACAACAGTACACATGTATTTACAACAGTATCCATCAAAGTAACCCAAAATTCCACAGTATACATGCAGATTATGCAGTAGCAATTAAATATATTTCAATCAACATTAAACACTGAACATTTGGAAAATTTTTATGTACCATTATACAAAATGCCTCATTTATATTACTACCAAACTATGGCTAAAGCCATACTTTGTGCTTTTGTGTTATTTAACGGCAATTTTTTTCTACAAAATTTTCTTTTAAGATAAGAATATACCAGGGTGCCAAAAAAATGTATACATATGACTTGTATTCATCTTTTGATATCAGTATATATTAAGTATTACAATTTTAATATAGTTTTTTCCTTTCTTAAAATGTGTATACATTTTTTTTGGCACCCTCTGTATTTACATTAATACTCATAGAATATTGTAATACTCACAGAAAAAAATAAAAAGTTACAAACTTTTTTCAACTTACCCCAATTATTTCCTTTACAAATAGTAAAATGGTTTTAATAATACAGATACACTCACCCTGACTAATTATGAGTTGTGCTTATTAATATAGCCTTCAGTTTATAGTCTTAGATAATCACTCTTTCAAGAAGCTTAAATGGTTACCAGAGAGCAATTTCTAAATTACGTATGATATAAAAAATTTAATTTCTATTATGTTTGAAAAGATTATTATTCTAGGGCAATAATAAAATGGCTTATAGTTTTTTTGGGCATTATTATTATTATTATTTTTTGGAATATACAAAGGACACCTATAGGAGTAAATAATCTTAAATACTAAAACATACCTTGCCATGAGGATCAGCAAACATTCTTGTGAAAATTTCACATAATCTTTTCAGTTCAACTCGACTGTCAAAATATAAAGTTGTTAATTAATATCTTACTGTAGGATGAAGTCACTTAAAAATAACCTTACATATAATTGAGCTTCTTAAAAAATGTCTAAAAAAATGCCCTCAAAATGGAAAAATTTGTGGGATTTGCTAGTCATGGCTAAGTACATATTTATCAAATACAACTATAATTCTTTTCCAACCCAAACTATTTTAAAGGTTAAAAGTCATAAGAAAAGAAATACAATTGTATTTCATTAATGAATGTAGCATGACAGGGGAAACTGCACAAATGACATTCCTAGCACATGAATCTTATCCTCTTAAATGCTGATGTTTTCTTACATTTTGCCACCTGAGGGCTAAAATATTTCTAAACTATGCCTACTACCTTGCCATTTAAAAGTGATATACTAAACATAATATTAACGTAATCTTGATCAGACTAGGAACAATATTATGATGATTTATTGCAGTGATTCATGAAGTGAGATAACATTAAAATATATTAGGTAGCACATACATAAACACTGATTCAAATTATATAGTGCTAATACTTCCTAAAATAAATACATAGCTAGTAAATCAAACCCTGATTTTAGGTATCAAGTCAGGAAGTAATTCTATATTTTCCACCACTCAAACTTATAAATTATCTGAAACTAGGTTCTTAAAAGAGTAGACAGACTATAGAGGTTTAAAACATTACACAGATAAAAACAATAGAAATTTAGAGGGGAAAGGCAAGCAAAAGCCATTAGGAAAGGAAGCCAAATCTAAACAAACTAAAAAACCAATATAAACTTCTGTCCTTAGAGGAATTCACTCCAATTTCATTTCATATTACACTAAGATTTAGTTATTACATAAACATTAAGAATATAACTTCATTTTCAAGTGAACATAAATATTCTTCCCTCTCAATGAAAAACTCATCAGGAGTGAATTTTAATAAACCAGTCGGCTTTAATATTATGTACATTTTATTATTTAATTTTAAAAATTAAAAACATTTTCCATTTAACTTCTATTTGTGAATAAAGTTTCCTTTTAAAATGTTTCTTTAAATAGAGCAAGTGAAGTTAAAGATTTTTTAGTAAGGACAGTATAGATGGTCCTGAAGGACTAAGGCTTGGGAAAATATTTTGATGCCACCTTCTAAATTCAGGACAAATCTGTTCCCAGACCTATACAGTGTTACAGAAACAAGGTCAAATTAAAAAGTGCCAACCTGACAGGACAATTATTTAAGGACAATACAACCTACCTCAGCGTTCTCTGATTTTTTAGTAAGTTCTGCAGACCCAGGAGGCCTTCTTTCCTTTCTGACCAGTTGGAACTAGCACATCTGTTGAGGACTTCTGCCACATCTTCTGTCTGCCTCATATATGTAGGAATGCTACCATTTCGAGAACTATAGGAGCGTTCTGAACAAGCACTGGAAGCATCGCTGTTGGCATCATCGTCTGAATGCATTCCATATGATTCATATCTTCTCCGAGCAGGTTTTTTCTGTTATATGTAAAGGCCCTTATTAGCAGGTAGTTAAGGAATGTACCGGTACTTCACAATTTGTACTGACCACAAAGGACTGGTTTTTGTTTTAAAATCAGTGCAAAGCATGCTGCTAATCACTGTCATAATAAAATGTCAATATTTTGTTTTTCTCCAGAAAATATATTTTTGAAGTTAGTAGATAAAATATTCTTTAACCATGGAAAGTGGCAGAAGCAGAATTAGACTATATGGAGGTTCAGATACGTAAAGTGAGAGGTGATCAAAAATGTGGGTTTTTTTTTCTTTCTCCTTTTCATGGTAAACCAAGATGAACTACCAGATTATAAGTGAGCAGAGACTGTACTGGAAATCTGAGTTGGTAAGAAGAAAATATTTTCTTTTTTAAAGGATTAGAATGGATCAGAAAATGGACAATGGATGAAAAGAAAATGCATGTTTTCCCTTACGTAAAGTTCTATTTTTTCCTGTCTACCTTCTCTTTATTCTCCTTTTACCTCCACTATCACTCTTGCTTCCCTTATTCCCAACCCTCATGTCTCCTAGAGAAGTAAAATACAGACAAAAAAAATGATGAGAACCCGTTTTGCTTACTATTATTTTTAGGAGGCAAGCTCCTTAAGGGTCCTTCAAGTTTTTCCCAACATGCTTATGCTGTCTATTTGAATAAATACGATAAAGCATACTTAGATTCCTTTGATTTCTTTACATCTGAAGCTTATTATTTAATATATGTAACTGCCAATTATACCTTGCAAATCAAAAGTGAAATGAGAGAGAGTAAATAGCTTATTTGAGATTTCCCTGGAAGAACTGAAAATAAATCTTTATGTAACCTAATATTGAAATTTAGGCTGGTCAAATGCATTGCTAAAAACAAATGAAGACATTTCTATGAAACATGTTAATCACAATAATTTAAAACAGTTTCAGGTGGCTATAAATTCTCAAAATTCTAAAATCTAAAAGAAATATAACTTGATCTTAATCCAAATAATTTTATAATGACCTTTCCATCACTAAATACCTCATATGAACTTAGAGACACCAACTTAATTTAGAATAGCAGTAATGTGACACTTCCTGTGTTGGGCTCCAGGATCAGTTTTGTGATAGACATCAGTGTGAATGACATCAACTCATTTGCATGAAGTACTCAAAGTTAAAGGTGAGAACCCCAATAGAACACACTATTCAAGCAGTAGCTCCCTTTCATAATCATATGTACAAAAAACCAGGATGTATGTCTAAAGGTTTTATTACTTCCACTTGAATTTTTTATTGAAGCCTATCATCTGTTAAACTGATAAAGCAAAGAAAAAGTTATGGTATCATAAGATGTTAAAAAATAGCAATGTCTATACCTTAGTCCGTATGTCTCCTAAGAGCTGAGAGCAAGTTTTTAAAGAGAAAAATTGAAAATAATGAAGAACATTTTGCTAAACAGCACAATGAAGTAGGCATAAACAATGCCCATAATCAGAAACATTAAGTTTTTTAATACATAGATACATAAGGGTTGCTTATTAGCAGGCTAAATCTTTAATCTTGCCAATATCCTATAGTCTAAAGAGAAATAGCTAAGTTACAAAAATATTTCCATACCCAGTTTTCCCAAAGAAATTCAAGTCTTCTTCCTATTTGGATCCTTTTGTTGTCTCCAAAGTTAATTTTATTTCTATCATTTTCCCAAGGTCTAAATTGGGCTTAATAGTTGGAAAGTCTTTTCCTAAAAATTAATAGATAACACTGGAATATCTACGCTATGCAAATGATGGAAGTAGATAGAATCAATTTATTGGGATTTAGCTTTTATTCCTGGTGGTTAAATATTGCTCATATAATTCAAACACAACATCTTAGTATTTTAAGTACAGTTCAAGAATAACCCGATTCATTAATAAAGTTTATGTGAGTAGAATTTAACTGGTAAGTCATCCATTTAAAAAGCTAGAAAACTATACTGATGTTAGAATAGCAAGTTTTTAAACATCTGAATGAGTTAATATCATGAGAACAAAATGTGATAAATATATCCTATATCCAAGAGAACAAAGTTGCTACTTAGTTATATTATCTATAATTTATTAAGAAAATAATGAAATGGCTGAGATAAAGGGAAAAGTTCAGCACATACAGACTGTTAGAGTAAAACTACAGATACGATCACATTTAATATATTGGGTCCTTGGAAAAGTCATGACGCATTGTTGCAACAAAAAACAGAAAAAATACGTCATGACTTTTCCGACAACCCAATATTATAGCTATGACCAATGAATACTTTTTAAAGCTTGTTTTTCAAATCTATATGGCAAATCACTTATTAATATATCAACAATGGTTAAGATGTGATCTACTGTTTTAAATGGCACAATGTATTTTTTTAGTTCAAAACAAAAATGAGGCCTTTTTTAAGTTCTGAGTAAGAAAATGAGTAAATGCTTCTCAAACATAGGATTAATATAAATTGAAAATGAAAGTGTCATACTTAATTGATGTGGGTAATTAGTAAAAGCCAATTATATTGTTTCAAATGATACCGCCTTCATAATTTTAAGTGAGAAAAACAACAATGATATATGCACAGCACTCTTCTGACCAAGTATCATGGATCTGTAGATTAATTCGCAAGGTTAAACTAGCCTTGAAACTATATGCTTGTATTTATTTATATAGAATATAAATATCTATTTATTTATGTTCTAATCTATCTGCCCTGCATTCTCAGTGTACTATAATATATATTGCATAAAACACATCACCAGATTAAAGGCATCATTATTTATATTCCTGGAATCCCATCATTTATTACTGGCTCTGGCTTAAATTTCTGAACAATTAATAAAGGTCGATAATTATGCTGTTCTGTTTTTGACATTGCCCACATCAAAATTTTCCTAGATTCAATCCACAAGACCTTTCCTAGCTCCCTTCCCACTCTGGTAGACTGGCTTACTCATACATTAGTTTTGTAACTGGAACAGCTACAAAGATAAGAAAATGGAGAAGGGTACCAAGGCGTCTGCTACTGCCTCCTCCACATCGGAGCCTGTGTTCAGGACGCGCATTGCACTAACAGAAGATGACAGTCGGCTTGATTGGCTGATGCCATACCCCGGACCTAATTCATCAGAAGAAGGAAAAACAGCTTTGAGAGTCATAAATGTAACAGCGTAAGGTTGGAAAATTTAAGATTTTTAAGGGGAGGAAAAAAAAAAAAACCAATGGGGAAAGCATTTTAAAAGCAATATCGTATTTTCTGGGTACATATGGTTTTTGGTCAAATAAAAGGGTAAAGGCAATTAAATCTAGTGACAATATGTGGACACTAAATTTAAAAAATTGTGGTTACAATGCATTCATAACCAGAAAACAGAAGAAAGCATGGCTAGCCAACTAAGGGCTTGCAAGTCTGCAGCCCTATAATTAATCCAGCTCTATCAGTCAGGCGAATCTCATCTACATGGGTGAGCCCAGAACAGAGTTCAATCCTCAAACCAATAATGATTAGGAAGCCCAATGACACCACACCAGTAATTTACAAGGGAAAAACCCTCTAATTATTATATCTTCTCCTTCAAGATAGGTTGATTTCATTCTATGACTAATACATATCATTTGATACATAGTAAAGCACTTACTATGTGCCAACATTCTGAGGTATGTGAAGACAAACCAGAGATGGGTTCTCCCCCTCGACTACTTTCTATACCATCATTTACAATTAAAACACTTCATCCACCATTTTGGTTTTTTTTTTTTTGGTTAATGTATAAAGATGAGGTACATAACTGAGAACATAAAACAATTCTATATTTAAAAATGACACAACTTGGGTTACACAAAAGAAAAATGTCCATCTGCTAGTGAGAAAAATGTTCAAATAAGGTTGCTGAAGGGGAAAAAGTTACTTGGGGGAAAATAAAGATATTACAAATGACTTATTCTCTAACAAATTAAATTGAAATAAAAACAAACTCAATTTTAAAACGTGAATGTTATTCAATGGAACTGAAAAGGACAAAAATCAGATGAATGTACAGATGACAGTGAAAATGTACTCATCCTTCACCTGAGGCCCCATACACATCGGGGGCGTAGAGGGCACCAGTAGATCTGGAATGGTGTCTGGAGGCTGGAATAACAGGACCATACAAACCTCATCTATTACCACAGAAACAATGTATAGTGGCAGCACTATAGTCGGGCGAGGAGAGTTAGTTAACACTGGTATTACTATTAATAGTTAAGGATCAGAATATTGCCAAATAGGGCAACTGAACATAGCATTGCAACATCATCCTTGACAAAACAGGTCTTACACCTACGGGGACAGACATAAGCCCACAGGAGACAAAAAAAAGCAAGTATTCCAATGGAAGGAAATGTCAAAAGTACAAGCATGGAACAAAAAAATGAACACTGTAGTTAAAAAAAAAACCACTATGGCAACTAGTAATCAATAATAATTTGTCCTATGTCCTCTAATCTTGAACCCAATGAGGCAGTTATTACTATTCCATTTTATAGATGGGTAAACTAAAGCAGAGAGGTTAATGAATTTGATCAAGGCCACAGTACAAGTGATATACCTCAGTATCTGTACTCTTTCAAGGCCTTTGCTCTTAAACATCTTCTTATACTTGCGATCTTCACATTACTCAAAAGATAACATAGCTCATTTATGTTAGTTAACAGCAACATTTTCCGTATGGCTCACAGAATACGAGTTCTACATTCAGCAGATTATTTAAATATCAAAGCACACCCAAACATCAAAAAAGAATATTAATAATTTAATCAAAAAACCTGAAATGTGTGGCATGTCTCTCTATACTTATGACATGTTTCTCTAAACCTAAATTTACCATATTTAAAATTTTAGGTCTTAAAATCCTGATTTTTTGCATATCACTATAATCTTTTTCTCACATACACAAACAAATAAGCCAGGAATAATTCATAATATTAAATGAAATATAATACTCTTATTTTCAAAGTTACTCTTCTTTAGATATATTACTAGAGCAGTTAATATATTTTTATTATATAAATCACTCTTTCCTTTACCACAGGACTTTAATGAAATAATAATTAAAATAATCAAAAAGATTGAGAGAGGATTAAATAGAGACAATGCAGCACAAAATGTTTAATCAGACCCTGAAAGGTGATTGATATCATTAGTTAAAAAGCACACTAATATATAGTTAGTTTTAATTTTACCAAACAGAAATGATTTCTAAAACGGTGAGAAAGAGCCAAGTCAATATGGCAATGCCGAATGGATGAAAACCTCTGAAAAACTTTATGGAATCCATAGCTACCTGTGGCTGAAATTAACAGGTAAGAGGCAAGAGGCATCACTCATGTGCTTATCCTAACATAAGCCTTTTTAAATTTATTTTATTATTTTTAGCTGAGCCATCCTGCCACCTGGTGGCAGCTCAGCTCGGGCTGGGACTCGAACCCCTGTTGCCTGGAGCTTGCACTCTTGAGCAAGCTCTTAACCAAATGAGCCACTCGGCTGGCCCTAACATAAGACTTTTTTTGAATCTTAGTTCCAGAAATGTATGAAAACTAAGGGTTCAAGTTCCAGAGGAGTTCAGCTTTGCTCAGCTCTGACTTATTTTGATGCTTTACGGCCCTCACACTGGCCTTGTGCTACAGCTGAATGGATGACAGGCTATGGAATTCATCTGCTCAATGGCAATACTCAAGTCAGAGGCAACAAAAGGGTTCACCAACTGAACAAAGTAAAGACAGTGGAATATAGGCAATAGGGTAGAAAACAGGAACTGGGTGGCTAGCCAGATCTCTGGGAATGCTACTCTTAATCCCTGTGTAACAAACAGAGTTAATTTGTTACTTCTATTATGCAGTATCCATATGTAAATACAAGGGCTAGAAAAATCAATTCATCTAAAACTACAGTATATAATTAAAAAGCTGCTCAAGGGCCGGCCGAGTGGCTCAGTTGGTTAAGAGCTCGCTCAAGAGTTTGAGCTCTGAGCAACAGCGGTTCGAGTCCAGCCCGAGCTGAGCAGCCGCTGAGCTGCCAACAGGTAGCAGGATGGCTCAGCTAAAAAAAAAAAAAAATAAATAAAATAAAAAGCTGCTCAATTATCTTTAACCCAAATAGGACGTTTCATTAGAATCAGGAAAACCTCTTCCTTTAATAAAATTTAAGCGATTTAAATGTTCAAATGGAGGTTTTGAGATGAATCTAGAAAATAGCTAGAGACTATATCTCTAATAACAGGCATAGTAACAATGTTTTTAAAATTAATTAATTGTCACTTATAGATTTCCTCTAATTTCTAACTATTGTACAGGTTTAAAAGATACAGAAATATATTTTAGTTTCCTCTTGATATTTCATTTTCTAATAATTCTACAGTATTATCATTACCTAAATGCAGGTGTTACACCATTAAAAAAATGTAAGATCCCTGCCACTAAAATGTAACAAAAGTCTTTCTAGGTAAGCAATTAGAGCTTCAGGTGGGAGCAGTGGAGGCGCTATAGTGGTAGCAAGGGGGGCAGTGACAATGGCTACAGTGCACCATGCACTGCTTTGAGGGATTTTTTTCATGTACTGTCTCATTTATAGCATCTTCCAAATAAGCCTAAGAAGTACATGCTATTATTATCCTAGTTTTACAGACGAGGAAACCCAGGTACAGAAAAGTTACAGTGCTGGGGTATGGGTCCAGGTCGTCTGACCCCAGAACACAAAGCTCTTCAACTCCCACACACCCAGCTCCTCTTCCTTCAGCTCCTGAAGGTCATATCCTTATTTTATAAACATGTAGGATTCATGTCATTTCTTAACTATATAAACGAGGCTGTATTATGTATATATGTATATCTATATATTTGTATGTACATGCATATATACATATATAGACGCTCCACAGACTGAGACTATTGTACATGAACTAAAACTATCTTTGGTCAAGTACAGAAAGGGAAGCTCTGGCCCCTGAGACCTACGGCTAAACAACAAGGGTTAAGGACATGCTGTCTATGTCCCCAGTTCAGTGGGGTTTTCTGGGTCTGTTCAGGACAGTCTAGTGATGTATCTGAGCCAGAGAACAGAAAACTCATCTCTAGAAATTCTATATTAACGTGTATTAACGTGTCTATCAAAGTATATTATAATTCCAGTGGACAATCATTAGAACTCTGATCTACTTAAGTGTCACAAAGTCTGAAGAGCAACTCTCTAAATATTATAGTTAACTACATTTCATGGAATTAAAAGAAAAATCTGAAATGGCTATAGGTATGTGCATATAAACAAAGTACTAGTTAAAACATTAAAGGACCATGCAGAAATTCTAAAGATTTTCAATGTAAAAAATACTGCCTCTCCAATGATTCAAAAATCCTACAGGTTTAAAAAAAAAATCATTTAATATTTTTATAATAGAGGTAAAAGCAGTATTATAATCAAGGTTATAATACAATCTTTATAATCAGGACAGAGGTTTTACAGCAGTGACATCACATGAGCAATAATATATGGGAAACAACTGCTATGCAGCAGAATACTATAAAATGGTATCTTCCCATTTTAGTAAGTAGTTCATATATTATTTTATAGCACTCTTTCTAATAACCTAAGTTAAATGTCTAAGTTGAAATGTCAATATTTCTGCTGTAAAGGACATTCATTTTATCAAACTAAATAGTCCATATTTCAATTGAGAGTAAATATTTAAATACAGTATTTAAATTTTACAGGTTTACTTGTTAAGAAAAATCTTCAATTCCATATTCTGTAGTTTAAATCTGTGTGATATTTACTTGATCATGTTTATACAATGTCTAACTTGCTCATTTAAATAAATGTCAAAGTCCCAAATATATCATTTCCTTCTGACTCTTTCCTCAAACGACAGAAAAGAGGGGCAAAGATATAGTCGATGAAGAAAGCTAAATCCGGGGTATGTTGAGGTTTGGTATCAGTGATACCAAAAGCGGAAAGCGTGCACCTCACACCTGCCCAAATACTTACCGAGGGGCTGAAAAGAGCGAACAGGACTTGTATCCCGGCTGCTCTCCCGACTGGCTTCCCGGCTGCACCCCTGACTCACACTCGGTCGAGGAATACGACTGCTTCGGGCTGATACGAAGCAACAGCAACATCGAAATGGAAAAAACAGAAAACAGTATTTGCATTTTTGATATTTTGGTTTTATTTATTTTTTTCTTAAAAACTGATCAATAACTCAAGCTTATCGAAGGGTAAAATAATACTTTGCTAAAATAAAAAGGCTGAAAATAAAAGATTTAAAATATAAATGAATTATACTTTTAAGATAAGCTATCTATTTCAATTTATAACCTGTATTTCAACTTGTTTTGAATTTTAAGTTGTTTTCCTCTAACTTAGAAGTGCCTAATCAAAATCTTCAATGCTACCAAAGCCTGAAATACAAGAGAAATAAAAGGTCCCAAGTCTCACGGAGAAGATCTTACCCACTGAGAGCCTAGATGGGCTGGCCTCTCTGCTACAGCCCTGGCTCCGTGGTATCTTGCTTCTCTTCTGTGCTGAGGCTGAATTGACCAGGACTCTCTGAACACCAGAGCTCACAGTAGACAGGGCTGTTGTGGTCAGAACTCTTCCAGGAGACCCAGACCGGCTGCCAGCTGAACAGCAAACACACATACACAAGTTAAGGTGTGAGCTCTAAGAGCACTTGTTCAAAGGATAAAAATTCAAGAAATACATCTGAGAAAACTGTGCTAGCAAGTTCTAAGTTGAAAGAAAATGGAATGAGGAAGATTTATATATAATCATAACCTGGAAAAAAAAGGTTTACTGTAAGCCTGAATGGTAAATCATGTAAAACATAGTTTCAGTGTTGGGGGGGGGTATAAGGTGCTATGTTTAATAAGGACACCACTATTATGATTTTCAGAACACAAATAGTATAAAAGGTTTCCAAAGAAATAACTTTCTGACAATACATTTCATATGGCTAAAGCCATTTATTTAAAAGGGAAAAAAACCTAATAATTCTATCACTGCTATTATTTTTGTTAAAAATATAACAATGAAAATTTGCTAAGTCTGTTAAGTCTGTTGAGATGCCTCGGAATGGATATAACGAAGTTATGTATCTTGTTACTATGTATATTTTTTAATTTTTACAAAATTAAATTTTAACTGTTTACAAAATTGGACCAGCTAAAAAAGAAACTTGCTTTTTGCTATTTGCCTTCAAACAGCAAAGGGGTCTTGGGTGGCCACCATCTGGTATGTAGATGCAGGAGTACTGAGGGCAGAGCGGGACTAACAGGCAAATGTCAAAGAAGTCTCTCTAAACTAGTGATATTCCGTCTTGGAAGGCAGAGGATATGTGGTCAGGCAGGCAGAGAGAAGGAGCTAGACAAAATCTCAGACACTGGGGCAAGGGTTAAAAAAGACGTTAAGAAACATGGTTTTAATTAGAATTGCATGGGTTAACTTTTAAGGGGATGAGCCCTTTGTCAATCAAAACATATTGTCTGTCCTGAATGGGAAGGAAAAGGGACTAGATAACTGCAAGATAAACTCTAACTCTAGATTCTGAATGGTAGCATTATAGAAAAGTTAAACCAGCACTTAAATAAATAAATCTTCATGAAAGCAACCTTCCCCCTTTGTTGGCACTACTTCTTCTGAGCAACAGGGCAGTCACTGCTCACCTTGTGTCATCACAGTTCATTTCCACCAAGCAAAGGTTAAAGACTCAAATGCAGATGGGGACAAGCTGGGGATGTCAATGAGGGCCGAGTGCTGAGTGTTAAGGCAGGGAGTGGTGGCTTTTCAGTCCAGTCAGCTCTGTCTGGAGGTAATACTAGCCAGGTTTGGGGAGTTTTGAAAAATGAAAGCTTTGAAATTTCCTGATTTTTATCACGTTGCGTAGACCCCAAAATACACAAATGGAGGCAGGCTAGATGTGGTCCATGAGCTGCTGATCTGTGACCCTTGCAATGGTTTTCTTGGCATGGCCTTACTGAATACAATTTAAGCTCATGCTTAATTCCTAAACTTTACCCGCACACAAAATGAAACTTAACTTCCACTGGTTATAGCAATACTATAAAACAAAGCAGTGTTTCTCATAAAATGAAGAACTTACTATTTGAGCAGAAGGAATTCTAAATTACTGTAGGAAATTATTCAAGTCTACTTTAAAATGATGGCTCATTTGAATTGTTTCGTGATGTTTCAGGTGAAGAATCTTTAAATCAGGTTTCTTTCAGTTATAACCTTAAGGATACTCACAAGGCACCTCCTTCTCCATGCAGTGTCTAAACTAAACATCCACACCAAAACATCCAAACACCCAACATGCCACAAACTCACAATGCAAGATAAGCTGATGGAATATTTTATGGGAACACTTGCAACAATATAAAAAGTATAAATAATGAACTGAACACAGACAATATGGTATTCAGTTAAAACTAATATAAATTTAGGGGGTGGAGGTGTTGGTAGGAGACTAGAAAATTCCTTAAAGTGTGGGTCTATTCAGCAGACAGGAAACATGCAGTATAGCAGCAGAGTAACCACTCCTCCTATTTTAGATTTATTGAATTTATCCTAAAATATAAGCTCACTCTCTATATACTTAAATTCATTCATACCCCCTCCTAGGGAATAAAATTGACTGTGTTCATGTTGCTTTAATCATGACCCTCTTTTCTCCAATGCCCCCCTGACCCCTACAAACAGTGTGACAATTCCAGTGCCTACGACTCATTTGGAATTATTTATACTTAGAAAACAATATCAAGGCTCTTTCTCCAGCAAAGAACTACCAAGGCTAATTATTTCTTCTAAGAAAACCACAGAGCTGATGAAAAGGGGCATAATGTACATAGGGAATAACATGCTGGAAAATACTCTGCAAAACATGAAATTAGGATACCTAATTTCTTTTGCGCTGCCTGAAGTTTTCAAATTACCATTTAATACTTTTTATGAAATATTTTCAGGCATTACTAAAGCTCCTTTGCTTCTGAATGTTTATACTTGGGGAATCAACTTGGATAATTTTAAAAATCCAGAGTTTTGGTAATAAAAGACAGGCCAAAGAAAACTCATAACTGGCAATATGGCTACAAAATGATTGAATATTATATGTTAAGAATTTCTGCTGAATAGAACCCATTTTTGATAATGAAAATAGGTGATCAAACAATAGATGCACACATAAAGTCTATAGATTCTTACCACCAATGGTATTAGCAGATTGTGATCCTGAACAAGTGTAAAGGCAGAATTAGGGTAAGGGTTATAATCCAGGAAGAGGGAAGGAGCAGATTTAAAATGGATGGCAGATGGAAATAAGAAAGCTTTAGTCAGTTCTTAGAAAATGAAAAACCCTAAAGCAAAGCAAAACAAAGCCAAAAACTTAAAAAAGAAATCCAAAAACCATACATGTCTGTTACAAAAGCAGCAAGTACATTTAGTAATTTTTACAGCTAATAAACTGAAATCAGACACTCATGTACAAAGCAGATGAAATGAAGTTGCAAAAATAAATGTAAATTCTTCAGCTTTTCTTCTGATGGCCTAAAAATCTAAATAATTAAATGTTTAAGTTTTTATTATTTAAACATTTAATTTAAACCTACAAGGAAGAAGTACAACATCTTATAGCTGAAGAAAAATTACACAAAAAAGCTTTACACATTTTATCTTTCTTAAGACACAGAAAAACAAAACAAATGGCAGAGGATGGGTTGGGGTGGGGAGACAACGTTTCTGACAGGCTGTACAATCATTTGTACACAACCAGTTACTATCCATAACAACAAAGAAGACACAATCCTTACACACGTATAAATCTGGAATTCTCTCCACTGGGTTTGCTTTATTTATTTTGGTTAGCCATCAGAACACACCTGCTTTGATCCAAGAGTTTTGGGGTTTTTTCCCCCCCTAAATGGTGGTATAAAAATATGGAAAGACCATGCAAAACCTAATGGATTACTTTACAGCAAAGTGAAGATGGAGATCACAGCAATATTTCTATGCAAATACATTGTAAAGAAACTTGCATCAAATTATATAGGGCCACAATATCTTTTCTCAAAAGAATTTGGAATGGAACATATAGTCATTCAAATAAATAAACAAGCAAGCAAAGAAAAACCTCTCCATATGATTTAAAACCTACATGACTATATAGTAGGAATGTCTCCTAATCTTAAAATCTTACTTAGGCCTAAAAGCCTATCATTATATTCTCACATTTTAGGAGAGGATTTGAAGTATTATGGATTGGGTTTCAAAGTGAAAAATCAAATGTAAAAAAATTATGCTATATTCCACTGAAGTGACCAGTAGTTATAATATACCTAAGAGAGAGGTCCTTAACTAATATATTAAAAAACCATAAACAAAGCACTTTGAATCTTTGCCATGATTTTGGTCTTTATGTTTTAAATTTCCTAATCTCACCATTATTTATTTTTTTGCTTCCAGAAGGTCATAAGAATAACAAGGTACAGAAGTACGCAACAGAAGTATAAAACTCAGTTGACATTAAGTTAAGAATTTTATCATTAAGTTTAAATTAAGTTAATCAATTTTATCAGCTAAAAAATACAGTGCTTACTCTGGGCCCAGGCACTGTCTTAGTGTCTTAAATATACTACATTATTTAATCCTCACAACAATCCTATGAGATTATCCTCTTCATTTTACAGGTGAGTATACAGAAATAGAACTTCAAAAAACCTGGAAGAGCCATGATTTAAATCTGAGCAGCATGGCCCTAGAGTTTGTGATTTAAATCAATACTTTTGAGTCTGTTTGGTAACACAAATCACTCGGTGATCCTGTTCAAGACTGAGTTCAGTAGATGTGTGGTGGAACGAGACTGTGCGTTTCTAACGAGCTCCCAGTGACGCTGACGCTGGGCTGGGCACTACATTTGGACTAGCAAGGCTCTAAACTACTATGCTACATGGCTAGAGATTAACTTACTTTAAAAATACACAGTATCAGGGAAGAATGTGATATGATCTATTCCTATTTTGGTTGGGAGAAGAACCTCTACCCAGACAAATAATCCTCAATTTGCAAACCAATTTTACTGAGCATTTCAGCTTATTTTTTTGACTTTTGGTGGATGCTCCCATCATTACTCTGCCTGGAGTTTTTGGCTTTGGAAAGAAAAGAGGAGAATCTGGAAGGTGGGATTATGTAATCACCACCCTGGCCTTCTCCAAGCCCAGCTGTCTTTCCCCTGATTCCAAGATTCAGAAATCACGTTAAAAAACAGACAAATTGAGCATCGATATCTTGATAAATCACCTAAACATCAGTGGTAGATGGTTAAATCTTTCTTTCCAAAATAACCAAGTATATAGAGTAACACGGGAATCACTTCCCTAGGAAAAAAATCATGTTTTTACAGATGGATGCTAACGAAATCTCTTGATAAAGAAGGAATAGGAACAAACTCCTTTAAATTAATAAATGCCACAAGTGTATGTATTACTTTTCTGAAATGTATAGAAATGGATCAGGCATCTTATCTAGACCTCAAAATACTGCTTTTAAATAACTGGGCTTATGGAGAAACTCACCTTCTAATGAAATAGAAAAAATACAAATTTTAAATTTAACAAGGAATATAATAGAACTGGTCATTTTGTTTCCTCACTATGAATCAGTATACAGATGCCAGAAATCTAACCGTATTCTAGTAGATTTGGGGGAGATTTTGAAGATACCACATATCTGTCCTTGAATAGCATTAGCTAGATGCAACCAGATTTGTTGCTGATACATGGTAATTATTTTGCCCCTATAAAGCACAATTTTCCACATTTGCAAGTTTCTGAGTAGACTGTGAAAACCTTAATGCTAAGAGATTGTGCTATTTAAAATATCTCCATGCAAAAGTTGGTACAGCAGATGAAGTTTTTCTTTCTAAGTGGCAGATATCAATGATGCAGCCTAATAACACACCAAAGACAAGACAACACTCACTCAAAAAAATTCCAAAACATGCACAACAACTGACTCAAAACATTGAAAAAAAAAATACCTTCATTTTTGTCAGGTGATGATGAACCTAAAGTATAGAACAAGAACTCAGTATGTGGCTTGTCTTTTTAAAATTAGCTTTGTCTTTACCCACTGGTCAATCTCCTAACACACAATATACAAGGAACACACTTATCCTAACATTACAAATACAGGAGAACTGATAGGCAATACGTACGTTGTGACTGAGACACCATTTTTGTTCGACTTCTTCCTCTAGAATCTGTCTTGGCATTTCCAATGCCAGCAAGCGGTGCTGAAAGCTTTGCTCTCACCCGACCTGAAGAAAAAAGTTATTTAAATAATTAAAGATATTTTTCTATAATAATATCCAGTAATGAGGAAAAAAAAATCTCACTATAATTTTCTTTTGGGAGTGTTTTTCAAGTATTGTTAAATTCTATAATCATGTAACCATCACTTACAGGTTATATTTCTCTTAAAATTTTAAAAGTACATACTGCTCTATATGTGTTGCACCATAAGCTAACTTTCCTAGGTTAAGAGTAAAGTCAAATTAAAAGATTTCCATTCTTGGTTTGATTAGTCCAGTGGAGTTATAATTAAAATAATTACTACAGGTGTGCAACTTATTTCTTAATTGGTAATTCTAACTCTAAAATTTCAGTATCAATGAAATTTATTCTTAAATCCAGCGTGTATTCTTAAACATAAACCTAATCTTAGAAACAAGTTAAGCAATCCTTTTGACTGAAAATGTACTTCTGAAGGGATTTGCAAGAAGAGATAAAATATTTAATCGTTTTATCCTGTACTAAACATCAGATTACTACAGATGTCTATGGACACATTCACCATTCTCTTCCCCCAATCAACCAATTTCATTTACAAAATGATTTGAGAAATACCTATCACATAAGAGTTGGCACTTCTGTCAATACATTTCCTTCTTTATCTCCCTCCCAGTTGTACTCCTTTCTCCTCTACCACTGCCTCATCCCCCCTCCACAACACCAAGCCATAAACATCTATTTCTAGAACCGAAGATATAACGCTTATCAAAGTCCTTAGGTAAACTGCCATTAGTAAAAACAAAACTATATTACTAGCAGGTACTTTGGTGTTCTTAAGCATCAGTCTCAAGCGCTATCAAATCAGAACCAATACCAAACATACCGTATTTGCCGGCGTATAAGACGATCTTTTGGCCCTGAAAAATATGCCTCCAAGTGGGGGGTCGTCTTATACGCCAGGTACACTTCAGATAGACTGCCCATAGTGCTTGCCCCGTGCCATAGTGGCCTCCCGATGCCCGCCCACTTCATTCCACATACCGTTCAGGCATCAGCAGCGCTGCTGGGTGTATGCTCGGCTGTTATGCAATTTTGCTGTTATGTGATTTTACCACACTCGCAAAATCGCACACAGCCGACCATATAACAAACTCTGTATTTTGAGTGGAAATGTTAGGGGGTCGTCTTATACGCCGAGTCGTCTTATACGCCGGCAAATATGGTAATCACTACGGGCTCAGAATCCTTTCTGTTAAAAGGTACAATTTGTGGGACAATCACAATCTACTAACTAGCCTGATATGGCTACATAAGTCAGGAAAAAAATATCCTGAAGAGTAAGGAGAAGTTAGGGAATTAAAAACTTAAGCAAAACCAGAAGTACAGTTGGTAGAATCCTAGTATTCTATCAACTTCTTCAATGCCCCCCAGTAAGCCCATAGTTTAGGCCTTTCACCCTTTTAGAGTCTTTTTAGAATAGAACACAATGTTCTCCTGGCTAAGAAGTAAAACAGAAAGACAAAATTATTATTTTTGAAATGGAGAATTTATCCAATATAAGAAATTAGGCTAAGTTAAGTATTTTGATACTACCATTCTATTTCATAATGCCACAGTGACAGAAACCATTTTTACAGAGTATTCCAACTTAAAACCTAAAATATTTCAAATATGTCAGAGTAAATATGAGAACAAAATACAAGTTAAAACTACTTGGTTTTCTATCATCAGAAAGTGTCATATCCACATAAAACATAGGGGGGGAAAAAAGGTACATCCAACCAGAGGTTTAATAAGACAGCCTTCAGGCAGGAGAAATATAAAAATTGATTTCCTTTCTTTCTACAATTTCAAAAGCAATATATAATAATTTTTTAAGTAAACTGGCTCAGTAAAATAAAATATATCTAGCAAGGTTTTTGTAATCTCACATTCAAATCATATATGCAATTCCCCAGTCACTAATTCAAATCAAAGATACATTTAAAAGCTGACTAAATAAATACATTTACACACTGATGATATTTAAACTCCAATAATAAAGCAATGGCGCACACTTCCCCAAAGTATAAATGAACTGGCATAAATTAAAAAACAAAACCAAAAAGTATTAATGTCACTATTCAAAAAAATGAAACTATGTGCTAACTTTATACTAGATATTATTATACATGTTAAGCGATGATGTTTTTCCAGCGTGAAATGATCCAAGATACAAAGCAAAACTCCAGAATGAAGAATTAAAAAAGAAAAATCCACATACATAAAACTAGCAAAACCAAACATAAAATGGAGAAGCTACCACAGCTGGCAAATGATATAGATTTGCAAAGGAATTAGCCTATTTTAGTTTTAATATTTAATTCCTACTAATAAAAATATTAATGTAGAGGTATTTGTGTTACTAGCAAAATGTGTAATTCTTACCATCTTCAGATGCTGTTCCTAAATAAGAGAAATAAAACAATAACATTTCAACGAATTCTGCCAATGCTAATGTCAAGACCTACTTCACGCCTCCCACCCAAGATGAAAATAGAAGTAAAAACAAATCTTGTAGTCTGATAGTCTTAAGTTAACATTTAAAAGGTTCATTTTGAGAAAAATAAAAATTTAGGTAATCTAAGACTCACAGCACAAAAAAAAGGTTGAAACTAGACAACTGAAAATGGCAAAATTCCATAACATAAACTTTTATTAGAAAATTTGAAGTGGTAAAGAAAATTAGAGAAATTAATCACTCAAGAATAATGCAACTCTGTCATTACTTCTCTTTGAAGATTTTTATAGATCTTTCCAGAGTTAAGAATACTCTCTGAGCATTTTCAAAAGTTAGTCCATAAAAAAAGCCAGAAAAGCTAATTGACGAACATGGGAATCAAATCCATGACCTATATGCCTCATTAGCCCAGTATTTTCATCAAAGCATTATATATAAAGACCTATGAATCCATCAGCTATATAATCAACATTTATGTGTGCTCCCTAAGATGTCAATGAAAATGAGTAAAAACAACCAAGTACAAATACCATAACTCACTACTACTAAAGGGCAATAACAGATACGTCTGTGTGTGCATATAAAGATGTTTTAAAAATATAGGACTGAACATCAGTGAGAGTAACACATCATGTAACACAGGTGATTTCCTCAAATAGGTTGATGTTTATAACCCACACAAGAAAATATTTTTATTTGAAAAGTGAGAATGATTTGTTTTTAAAAGATCCAGAATATCAGTGTTAGAAGTAATATCGAGGGGTTGTAATATCGAAGGGTTTAAAATATAGAGACTATCTCTTGGTGAGCTTTGATTTCATTCAATAATTTTTTTAAATTAATGAAATACATTAAACATCATACAAGCACAGAGACTAATAAAAGTAACACTCATGTACCCAACCCAAGATTAAATGTTCCATTTCATCAGAATAGAAGATACATGAATTTCAGAGTTTATGTAATAATTGATAGAAAAACATACGGTTCTCCATTTTTCCTAGATCTCATACTGTGACTTACAGTTTCAGTATCTTCTTACAATTTCTTTAAAAAAGTTTAAGTTCCTAGAAAACATTATGGTATCTGATGAAGTGAAGGGAAAATATGGATAATATGCTGTCTGGTATCTGACAAAAAAATACCATACAGTAAAAAAAATGCCATATTGAATGAAGCAAGAGATAAACTAATCACTTGAACACTGAAATTAAAAAGGCAAAGCTTAATGTAAGTTACTTTAAAAGACAGCATCTGTAACTTGTCTTTTACATTTGTAAATAACCACATGAACCTGTAAAATCGCATTTGTCTCTCTCTGTTCAAAGTTAATAAAGAGTTGAATTAAATGACATGAGATTCTATTCTTCTAAGTCTAATATTTCAGAGAAAGACTTAAGAAATCAAGACTTTTCTAAGAGCTAAGGTAAAAAGATTTAAGATAATTGATTTAACGTACAACAAACAGTAACCTAGTATTTGAGCAGACTGGGAAACCCCAAAATGGATACACCTAACCTAAAATTCAATCAGAGAATAATACAGCCATTTTCATGTTAAGAATGCTGCTAAATAAACAGTCTATTTTCAGAAATTAAGAAAAGGAACAAAGCTATTACTATATAGAATCCAAGAGCCATAAAAACCTTTAGTAATAGAATTAGGAAGGTCTTACCATCCATCTTGTCAGAAGTATCCTCTTTGATGAAAGCAAGCAAAGAACAGAGGAAAACTTAGTATATTAGAAAAAAATGTTTTTGTAAAACTCAGAAAACATTATTTTTAACAAGACAGAAACCATAGCACAGACATATAGATGATGCTTGTTTTCAAATAAAACACATTCTTGACTGTCTCCCAGGACACCAAACTTCCTCTTCAGAATAAAGTTTTAAAGGGTAAACTTCAAAACCCTCCACGACATTCCTGTTGCCAAAGGATTCGGTACTTTAGTGAAGGAAAAACCCCAGTGGCAACTGCTATAAGAAATGTACTGAGTTAAATATTGAAAGATTACAGTAAGAACAATTTTCAGATGACTTTGAAATCTAAACTCAAGCATAGATCTCTCTCCTGAATTCTATACCACTATACTTCGAAGCCACTAATGTGTATGTGTGTGTGTGTGTGTGTGTGTGTGTGTGTGTGTGTGTGTGTGTGTGTGTGT
>NW_017731459.1:3497414-3504227 GCF_001890085.2 Hipposideros armiger | reverse complement strand
TGCCTTTTAGAGTAAAGTGTCTACTCAAATCCTTTGCCTATTTTTAAATCAAATTGTCTTTTTGTTACTGAGTTCTAAGAGTTCTTTATATATTTTATATATATATATATATATATATATATATATATATATATATATATATATATATATTCTTTATACATGTGAAGATATCCCTAATGAGATATGTGATTTGCAAATATTTTCTCCCATTCTGGGTGCTGTCTTTTCACTTCCTTAATGGTGCCCGCCCTTTGAAGCATAAATGTTTTTAATTTTGAAGAAGTCCAATTTATCTACTTTTCTTTGGTTGCTCATGTGTTTAGTATGGTACCTAAGAAAACAATGCCTAATCCCAAGTTAAAAAGGTTTACACCTGTTTTCTTCACAGTTTTAGCTCTTAGATTTGAGTCTTTGATTCATTTTGGGTTTTTTGGATATGGTGTGAGGTAGGGGTCCAAATTCATTCCTTGGCATGTAGCTATCCAGTTGTTACAGCACCATTTGTTGAAAAAACAATTCCTTCCCCACTGAATGGTTTTGGCACTGCTGTAGAGAATCAACTGACCATAAATAGGTATATGGGTTTATTTCTGGACACTCAATTCTCTTACACTGGTCTATCTATAAATCTACCCTTATGCCAGTACCACACAGACTTGATTACTGTAGCTCTGAAGTAAATGTTGAAATTGGGAAGTGTGACTCCACCAACTTTGTTCTTTTTCAGAACTGTTTCATCTATTCTGAATCTCCTGTATTTTCATATGGATTTTAGGATCAACTTGACAATTTCTATAAAAAGGCAGCTGAACTTTTGATAGGGATTGCACCGAAGGCATAGGTCAATTTCCCATCTTAGCAATATAAAGTCTTTAAGAACCTGGATGTCTGTCCATTTATTTAGGTCTTCCTTAATTTCTTTTAACAAGGTGGTATAGTTTTCAGTTTACAAGTGTGAAATTAAACACACACACACACACACACACACACACACACACACACGTATGTATACATATACACTTATATACATGTATATGTTTCTACCCCCAGGTTCCTGGCACAGAGCTCCTAAAACTCTTGTAATTTCCTAAGCGATAATAAGAGCATTAGGAGCATCTTTTGTTCTACTATTTGGTCTTTGACCCTGGTACCTGACACAGAGCTCCTAAATCCCTTGGAGTTTTCTGGGTAATAGGAGTGTCTTTGGCTCTAATGAGGTCATTCCTGCTGGACTCCTGAACAACTTTGGGATGGGGGCTGGTCATCAGAAAGATGAAGCCATGATTAGAAGCCTGGAATTTTCAGTCCCACCCTCCATCCTCTGGGAAGGAGGAAGGGGCTGGAGATTGAATTAATGACCAATCATGCCTGTGTGATGCATCCTCCATAAAAATCCGAAAAGTATAGGTTCAGAGTTTTTGGGTTGGTGAACACATTCATGTGCCACGAGGGTGGCACACTCGAACTCCAGGGGCACAGCTCTTGCGCTTGGGATGCTTCTGGATCGCACCCCATGTATCTCCTCATCTGGTGCTTCATTTATATCTTTTAATATGCTTTGTAATAAACCAGTAATCTAGTAAGTAGACTGTTTTCCTGAGTCTGTGAGCTGCTCTAACAAATTAATTAAACCTGAGGATGGGGTTATGGGAACCTCCGATTTACAGCCAACTGGCAGCAGCACCGGTGACAACATGGACTTGCAATTCATGTCTGAAGTGGGAGTGAGGGGGCAGTCTTATGGGATTGAGCCCTGAACCTGTGAGGTCCGTGATAACTATGGTTAGTGTCAGAACTGAACTGAATTGTAGGACACCCAGCAGGTGTGGAAGAATTGCTTGGTGTGGAAAACCTACATATCTGGTGTCAGCAGTGTTATGAGCATAAAGAAGAAATACAGGAGTGGTTTTCCCTAGAGAAGTCTTACACTGATTGATTCCTAAGTATTTTATTCTTTTTGATGCTATTGTAATTGGAATTGTTTTGTTAATTTGTTTTTAGATTGTTCATTGCTAGCATTTAGAAATCAATTGATTTTTGTATATTGATCGTATATTCTGCAACCTTGCTAAACTCAATAAGCTCTAGCTGATTTTTTTGTGGATTCCTTAGGATTTTCTATCTATAAGGTCTATATTTAGGATCATGTAAATAGAGATAGTTTTACTTCTTTTCCAATTTGGATACCTTTTATTTCTTTTTCTTGCTTAATTGACCTGTCTAGAACCTCCACAACAATGTTGTTAGGAAGGACAAGAGTGGACATCCTTATTTTGTTCCTGATCTTGGGGGAAAGCACCCAGTCTTTCACCATTAAGTGTGATGCTGGCTGTGGATTTTTCATGGATGCTTTTTTGCAGGTTCAGAAAATTCCCTTCTATTCCTAGTTGGTTGAATATTTTTATCATGAAAGGATGCTGAATTTTGTCGAATGCGTTTTCTGCATTTACTGAGATGAACTTGTAGTTTTTGTTCTTTAGTCTATTAATATAGTATATTATGTTGACTTGTTTTCCTAGCAATGTAATGTTTGTAATACAGAAAAGTTTTATGAAAATTAAAAGCACTAATCAATCCACTGCTGATATACTTTGTTACGTCTTGTCCAGTCCTTCATCTATGTATAATTTTATACTAAATGATGAAATTATTACACATTGTTTGGTAGTCCATATCACTTGGTCTTCATGAAAAATATGACTTGTTAATGGCTATGTAGTATGTATAAGGATGTATCATATCTTAATCATTCCCCTTCGTTATATATCAAGGTTGACTCTAATAACATCTATTATGAAAAACATGAATATTCTTTTTTATTTCTTGACATAATTATCTATAAGTATTGGATTACTAGATCAAAATTCTCAACATTTAAAGCTTCATGGGAATTATTAAATTGCCACTCAGGAAAAGTGCTCCATGATTAATTCACATCAGCACCTTTTAACCACACTTTTTATCAATGGTAGGCACTAACTTTAACTTCCTTGTTATATTTACAAGTCTATCAATTTGCATTTGTTTGATTACAACTGATGTTCAACATTTGTTCTGGCATTTTGGGGCAATGCTGATATATGCTTTTCTTGATATATGTAGAATATTTTTCTATAAAAATAAGCTCATCTGTTCCTCATAGACATTTTAGCTTTTTTTATAGTACATGGCAAAAAATTTTTCCCCTTTTAGTTTTCAGACACTTAACTTCATGTTTTCACACTTAAGATTTAAATCTGAGGAACTCTTCCCTCATGAGTTTTTGGCCTTTATGTTTAGCAATTCCTTTTCCAGCCTGAGATTAGATAAATACTCAACTACCACGTTTTCATCAAGTTGTGTTATGTTTTTGTTCAACATTTTAGTCATCTAGAATACATTTTTATATGGTGTGAAACACGGTTCTAACTTAATTTTGTACCAAACTGTAAGCCATGTATCTAAACATCATTTACTGAATAATTTATACTTTTCTCATTGAATGCAGCTGTGCCAGCTGAATTACATTCACACTGAAATCTCTCCCTATTGTGTTCCAGTGATCTGTCTGCCTAATGTTCTACCAGTACTACCGAAGAGAAAGAAAAATGAAGCACAAAACAGAAATAAGCAATTTGGATAACCAATCTCAAACTTTAAAGCTGATGGATATAGTAAACAAACTCTGAATATGGGAAATGTAAGTTTTCAGCTTTAAGTTTTGCAGTTTTCCCAGGTCCCCCAAAGGCTTTAACTTCTTGGTAAGGGAACAAAAGTAGGAGAAAGAGAATAAAGAAGCTGGATACAAAGCCAATGCCCTTCCCAAACTTCCTTAGTAACCAGTGGCTGGATGTGGCAGTAGTGCAGAGCTATGAAAATCCTATGGGAAAATCAGATACAAGAAATGTTCTTTTGATCAACATGATTAGGAGGATGACAAAAGGGAAAAGTGGGAACATAGCAGCTTCCATACCTCAGAACTATGTCCCAAGTATAGAATCATATTAAAACATATGGACTATGCTTAACTGGCAAGAACAAAATAAAAAAGATGAAGATATCACCCCTATTCTGACTTCCCTGAGACCTGGGAAAACACACTTCAGTTTCCCATGATCAGCTGTCTTACCTAGTGATGCATAGGAGCCTGGATTCAAGGCACCTGCACCTAACCGCCCACTTCGCATAGACTGCCCAGCAGCATGATGTGCCTTGGCACCGGCAGCAGCATTCACATCAATGTCACTTCGTGAACGCTGCAGGCTTCCTGGAAGGGAACTGGCTTTGCTGCTGCCCGCGGATACTATGGAAAAACAAAGCACAGGTAACCTATATTATTTAAATCACTGCAAACAGTGTAAAAATTATACCAACTTGAAACCACCACAAGCTAATCCATGATGACAATGGTCAAAAAGGAAGCAGTGGCCAAACGGACACGAGAAAGGAGTTTATAGCACATATTTTAAAGTTAGAATGCCTCGGTTTCAATCTTGTTACAACTAAATCTTCTTGAACAATTTTCTCAACATTTCTCTGCCTTATTTTCCTCTTCCACAAAATGGGAAAAATAACTATACTTTGTAAAATTTATAGGATTGTTTTGCAGATACAGATATTTATGACTGACTCATGAAAATGAAGCACTGGACAAGATAAATAGATGGCAGCAGTGAGATTTTTTTTTTTTTTTTTTTTACNTGTGTGTGTGTGTGTGTGTGTGTGTGTGTGTGTGTGTGTGTGTGTGTGTGATCATACCACTATGCCTCCTGAACACCTCCAGTTTGATGTTTCACAAGGACTTCAAACTCAAAATGCATAAAAGTCAACCAACTTTTTAGTTGCTCATCCTTTAGGAACCTACCAATAGATGGAGAGACTCTTTGAGTATAGAAGCACATATCTCTGGATCACCAGTACCTAGAAGGGTGCCTGGCAAAAACTAAGTGCTCACTGAAGTGTTTGCTGAAAAACAAATGGACAACTCCCTCTGTTCAACCATAGCATGGCTCAAAGTAGAAGAAAAGAGAGAGTACACCAGTCGCATGTGTATAAGAAAGCTGAGGGGGGGAGGGACGGGGCAGTTGGGAAGGGGAGGAGGAAGAGAAGGAGCAGGAGAGGTGAAGAAAGAAGAAGGGAGAGAAAGAGAGAATGAGAAAATCCATTATCTAAGTAAGTCCTAGAAAGATCCACAGGAAAGCAGCTCATTGCCCCTGAATGTGAACCTGGGCCAGATGCAGGACAGAGGACAGAGGGACAGACACCTTTCCCTTCTGTAATGCAGCAAACAAATACGCAATTCAAACTTTAAAGAACCGAAAGAAACAAATGAAGTCAATCTCATGGCATTATTCTATGCTTTCTTATGAAAAAAATATGGTTGCAAATTGGTTTTCTAATTTCCATTAAAACATTTTAAGTATAATATTTTTTTCTGTAATAAAAATGATATTAAATACATTTTTAAGACTCAGGATGAATAGGGTTTATTTTTACCCCCCGTTTTTCCCCTCTTAAGAAAATTAAGATATAATTCATGTACCATAAAATTCACACTTTTATAGTACACAATTTGGTGTTTTTTAATATTCATAACCCTCATTACTAACTAATTCCAGGATATTTTTATCACTCCAAAAAGAAATCCTGTACCCATGAGGAGTCACTCCCTATTCTCCTGACTCCCAGCCCCTGGCGACAACTAATTTACTTTGTTTCTGTGGATTCACCTATTCTCGGCATGTCATGTAAATGGAATCAGACAATATGTGGCTGTGTCTGACTTTATGTCTTTAAGGCCCATCTTATAGCATGCAACAGTACTGCATCTTTATGTGCAGTAGTTTCCACACCCACCCTCATCTGCAGTTTCCCTTTCCACGGTTTCATGGAACCAAGGTCTGAAAATGCTACTTGGAAAATTCCGGAAATAAACAGTTTATAAGTTTTAAACTGCTCACTGTTCTAAGTAGCACGATGAAATCTCCCACTGTCCCACTCCATCCCGCCTGGGACGTGAGTCATCCCTTTTCCAGCGTATCTACATGTACATCCTGCGTACTGCGTACTGTCCCAGTATCGCAATGCTTGTGTTCTTCACCCTTATTTTACTTAATGGCCCCAAAGCACAAGAGTAGTAATGCTGGCAATTCACACATGCCAGAGAGAAGCCATAAAGTGGTTCCTTTAAGTGAAAAGGTATGTACGTGTAGGAGAAAACTGTATGTAATAATGTATTCCTTGAATAATATCCCATTCCATTGTATGGACATATCTGTTTAAACATTCCCCAGCTGATAAACATTTGGGTTGTGCCCACTTTTGGCTATTATGAATAATGTTGCTATGAACATTCATACACATGTTTTTAAGAGAACAGGATTCATATGTTTTGGGTATACAGCTAGGAGTGGAATTGCTGGGTCACATGGTAACTCTATGTTAACTTTTTGAGAAATTGCCAAGTGTTTCCATAGTGGCTCCACTATTTACATTCCCACCAGCAGTTTCACTATATTTCCATTTCTCCAAATTCTTGCCAGTGTTTGTTATCATCCATTTCTTAAATAATAGCCACCCTAGTGGGTGTGAAGTGGTATCTCATTGTGCTTTTGATTTGTGCTTTCCTAATGAGTAATGGTGTTGAGTACCTTTGTATGTGCTTACTGGCCATTTGCATATTGCCTTTTAGAGTAAAGTGTCTACTCAAATCCTTTGCCTATTTTTAAATCAAATTGTCTTTTTGTTACTGAGTTCTAAGAGTTCTTTATATATTTAAGATATATATATATATATATATATATATATATATATATATATATATATATATATATT
>NW_017731459.1:3483536-3492699 GCF_001890085.2 Hipposideros armiger | reverse complement strand
CAGATACAGATATTTATGACTGACTCATGAAAATGAAGCACTGGACAAGATAAATAGATGGCAGCAGTGAGATTTTTTTTTTTTTTTTTACTGTCAGAAAAATGCAAGGAGGAGGGTTATTTAGAACAAAAATGCAGGTTCCGCTACTCTTAGGCACTGCAAATTAAGTGATTAAATTTCTGGTCTTTAGTTTTTCAGTTTTAAAAATGAGGAGTTTTATAAACTATGAGTGAGCTGTGACTCATTAGTAGGCTATGAAATCAACTGAGTGGGTCAGACAAGCATTTTAAAGAAATTAAACAAAATAGAAAACAGTACCTAACAAGTAAGGGTAAGAGTAGTGCTTCATGGAACTTCAGGTTATACAATATCTGTATACACATATACAGGATACTACATAGTATATGAATACTGCATGTGTAAAATTGTATAGACTACATTATATAATATGGTGTGCAAATAGGTACAGTGTGTATGTGTGGTATTAGGTTATTTTATAACATAATTTTCTCACTGTGGGTCAACCAAGAATTTAAGTGTTTAAAACAGTTTAAAAGCTACATTTAAAAAGCTTTAAAAGCACATCAAAACAGTTTTAAAATGATAAAAACAATAGTTTTTAAACTGTTTTGATGTGACCCACGGTGAGAAAATCATTTTACATAGTAACTTTTACTTTATTTATAAAGTTGCTTTTACTTTATTAAATAAAATGCTATGACTTTTAATTAAAAAGGCAATATACCTCTTCCAGCTACAGTTGACGGGTTTGCTGTGGACCATTTAGAAGAAAAAGGGCGACTGCAAGGCAAAAGGAAATACTTTTAGTAAGAAGGTGAAATTTATCACTCCTCTGATAACAATTAGGGAAATAATACTGAGTTTCCTAAAGAGTTGAGAAGTACTTCTAATTCTAATTTTCCTTTTACAAATCCCTTTACAACAGCTGTGGTTACATATCAATGGTATCTCAATTAGCTGTGAAGCAAAAAGGGAATCACTAAAAATTAATAATGACTATAAAGTCTACAGAGAAACGGACCAGTTTGCTGTTGTTCACTCTGGCCCCCAGCACACATTACAGGGCTCACCATAGAAGACTCAACAATAGTGCTCTCTAACACTTGTATTCCGAGATAGTTCACGTAGAGAGAGAGAGAGCCAGTGTTATTACTAGCACACAGGGAATTCAGCGTAACCAAAGCCTTTCTTACCTAAGTCATAGCGGTTGTGGCCCTTGGCAATCCATGCAATTACAATGTAGGTATCACACTCCCTACAGCAGTGCTATTGAGTGTGAGGCCACAGAAACAAGGCTAAGAACCACTGCTGAGGATAACATGTATTGTTAGAAAGAAAGCAGCTCTAATCATCTCAAAGACTGTTTATCTTTAATTACAACAGTACTCTGCAGCCAATACATAAAGAATACATCTAACTAAGTAAGGGAGATCTGGAAAGCATATCTATAAATTGTAAAGGTGGTGGAAAGAGAGAAGCAAAAACCCCAGGTTAAAGTCAGGCTATTGAAAAATATTTTTTAGATTATTATTATCGAATAGTAAAGTTGGTAGTTCGTTATTAAACCCAGTATTGCATTATTTTTTTAGCTGTTCCCTAAAATTGGTACATTAGACTGAAACAGACCACTTCAGGGTTCACAAAATTTAAAATTGTTTATGTTTAAAGATATACTATAGTAAGATAAAATATCTTGTTTAGATCCTTGCTACTCAAAGTATGATCCATGGACAAAAAGCACTGACATCACCTAGGAGAACGTAAAAAAACGCAAAATCTCAAAACTCATACCAGATATACTGAAATGGACTCTGCATTTTAACAAGATCTTCAGGTGCTTCATATGCCCTTTAAAGTTTGAGCATAGAAAATAAAAGGGAAAAAAGCAACCAAGCTCACTGGTAGTGAAGGACTTATTACAAATTTTTAAAAGTTTAGATAGGCAATTATTTCCACAATAATAATTTTTTGAAATCAGATGTTTTTATTCTGCAAACTTGTAAGTCACTAAACTTTAGTAAAGTACTCATAAAACCCTGTGAGTGCTTCCTTGAATTTTGCGCCCTAGGTGCCTCATTTGCCTCACCCTGGAAGCAGTTCTGCATCCGAGAACTGCAAAGGCAACCAGTAATCTGTGGGATCAAAGTCCGAAAAAGACAGAAATTACAAAGAGGTAAGCTCATGTTCTATGAGCTGCTCTTCCCTGGGGAAATCTGCAGATACCGGTGGCCATTGCTAGGGAGCCAAGAAGACATCGAGATTTTAGCAATCTCATAGGGCTAGAGAGACAGAAAACAGGGTTAGGGCTGCCAGGTCAGTAGGGTTGGAGGTAGCCAACATAATGATGAGAATGGAGTTACAGATAAATGAGTCAGATACTAGATAATTTTGCCCCTTGAGGGATTTGCTGAAATCTGAAGCTGTGCAACAGGTGAGGAAAACACTGGGGTTTATACCAGTCATACAGGGCTCCCTAAGAGTTCTGAAGATGACTGTGGAATCTCCATGACAATTCCTCCATTATAATGACCTAGAAATGGGCTACTTACTGTATAAACTATTAGGGGAGTATTAAAGAAAATGTATATAAATCCGTACTTCCCAACTTCTTTCATAGACATGAACACATAGAAACAAAACCTGAATCACGAAAACTCTTTACCCAAAGAGAAGTTATACTAGCATGTAATTTAACCCTTGAGACAACAAACCAGAGAAGATAAGTCCATTCAAATCATCATTCTTTCAAGGCTTTCAGTGCAAGCAAGCAGATATTCAACGATCCAATTTAAGAAACTCTAGGGAAATGGGGAGAGTAAGAGATCAGTAATTATCATGTATGTGGCCTTACTTGAGACTTTCTTGTGAGCTGGACGAAGACCTGTCTGATTGTGGAAGAGATGCTACACTGCCAGAACTCTTTAAGTAAGTTTGAAGACTCTTCTGATAAGATGGCTCAAGAGAATTATACAACGTTTCAGCTTCACCAGGAAAATGGTTTCTAAGACCCATATATGTTCTGTAAAACAAAGGAACAAATAACAAAAAGAAAAAAAAAAGCACAAAGTAATAGCTTTACATGATTAGACATTAACAGTAAAATGTGTACATTCAAGAAGAATGAAGATGAGCATGTAGGTTTTTAATACATCCATTATATATCAAGTGAAGGCTTTCTAAATTTAACGAGTTTGGGTGAAAAGATGGCAGCTTTTTGAGAAAGCAGATCTTAGTTCAAAACCTGGTTGTGATTCTTATGGTTCTTGTGGCCTTGGGTACACCCCCAAAATCTCAAAACTTCAGTTGTCAATCTAAGGAGACGTTACTTTTGCAGGATCATTTTTAAATACGGGGGGATGGGGGGCGCAAAAAAATGTATATAAGTGGACACTTTGATCAACATCACTCAAGCAATAATTCGCCGTAATCAGAAGTGTCTGGATGCTGATGGTAACCACGTTGAGCACCTCTTGTAATTGCAGAAGTCAAACGTGACTTGTATTCATCTTTTGTTATTGGTATATATTCAGTATTACAATTTTAATAGGGTTTTTTACTTTCTTAAAATGTGTATGCATTTTATTGGCACCCTCTATTAGAAAATAATGCCCCACACAGTATCGTGTACATAACGCATACTCAATAAATGATAGCTATTTTTATTCACAACGAAAATGAAATGTCATAATGGACTAGAAATACTGATTATTATACAAATGACAATGTAAAGTAAACTATTAAAACATCTAATACAGATTTAATGGAGAAAAATCAATCTCAATTTTACTAAAGAGCTAATCAAGTAGAATACTTGGGGCACTTCTGGTATTTTCGTTCTCCTAATGTAATTCCTTTCAATGAAAAGACCAAAGTGAGGGCCGACTGAGTGGCTCAGTTGGTTAAGAGCTCGCTCAAGAGTTTGAGCTCTGAGCAACAGCGGTTTGATGCCCGGCCTGAGCTGAGCTGCCAACAGGTGGCAGGATGGCTCAGCTAAAAACAAACAAACAAAAAACAAAACAAAAAAACCGAGAAGACCAGTATGTTTAAACTATCACAAAAATGTATTATAGACTTACTTTCTTGCCTCCACTCTGGCCTCAGCATCAGCATCATGAATTCCCTTTTTAATAGTTTCAACCAAGACAGCTGCATGTCTATAAAATAAAATATCTTTAGATTCATGTGTAAAACTATGTATTTCACCACAAATGATACTTACTGCCTATGTGTTACCCATCAATCACAAAGGGGCAGAAGAGGTAAAAGATTAATTACTGCATCATAATGAATCTAAGATTGCAAGATTTTCTAATAATCCACCTCATACATTTCATTCCTGTATAATTTCCTTCTGACAAACCAAACATTATAAACCTGAAAATAATTATTTTGATATGAAATCCAGATAATGTATAAGTACATAGTGCCCACATTTAAAATTTTTAATGAATAACAAATACACTTCTGTGTGGTTCCTTATTAATCCACCAATGTGGAAAATGATTTGCTAGTAATATGGTCAGTTATAATCTGACCAAATTGAATAGATGCCACAAACAAACTTAAAGAAAACCTGGAATTATATCATGCCTGTATTAAACAACAAATTCTATTTTTTTAAAAGGGGGCTATGAACAAATTTAATGCTTTCCATTAAAATGGAAAATCAGAAACATATTCAACATAAACGCAGGTATATCCCAAACTTCAAACTTGAAACCAACGAGAAACAGTCATGCAAAAAGCCAGGGACCAACCAGCTGCCCATGCTTTCCTCTTGTTCATTTCAGAGCGATTATACAGTAAACACTGCCCAGTATATTACCTAACCAATGACACCTCATGTGGATAAACTGCGACAACCCCCTTTTTTTAATCTCTTTCCTCTGAAAGGCAGTGCCTTCCTTCTCTCTATCTTAAATCATTCATTACGTGATTAATTGCACCTCAGTAAACCTATCTCACATGACTAGAGATACATTTTTAACTTTTTGCCCAATTTAACCTGGACTATCTTATATGACTCATTCTACCTAAGGGATTCTCAATCACCCTACAAAAAAGAAAAGAAAACCACACTATTCATAGTTTCAATGAATAAGAGGAGCACCACACCATAGCTTTAAAGGAAAACTAGTATAAATAACTTTTAAGGCAAAATGGAAAATAATGCAAAACCAATACCATTGACTTCTAAAGAACAGGTAACAGTGGGGAGGGGAGAGAAGTGGGTGAAGGAGAGTCAATGCATACCTTTCCAATGAATGAGTCTGCCACTCTTGTAATAATAAATCTAAAAATTCAAATGAACGCCTGAAAAATAAAAGTTAATTATAACTAAATGTTATATTGTTATATTAATTTATAGCTAAATGCTAATTAAGACTTTCTTCTATAATATTGAAATTTGCCCCCTGAATTAAAGTATAATCAGCTCTCCATATCCACGGGTTTCACATCCGCGGATTCAACCACCCATGGTCTGAAAATATTTGTGGGGGGAAAAAAATTCCCAGAAAGTTCCAAAAAACAAAACTTGAAGTTGCCATGCACCAAACACTATGCTGAATTCACACAAATGAAATGATGTGTAGGGACACCAGTTATATGCAAATACTACTCCATTTTATATAAGGGACTTGAGCACCTGTGGAGTTTGGAACCAATCTCCCACAGATATTGAAAGACGACTCACTGCATAAGACATGTTTTTAAATATCTAACTGTAGAATACTTAACTTACTTTAAAGCTCCAACTATGCCTATGCTAAACAGTTCAAAAAGATCGTAAGAGTTCTCCATGAGTTTAACTTAAAATGCTTGTCAAATACAAACTTTAATGAATTTCATTTAATTAAAAAAATATTTATTAAATACCTACTGTGCACTAGAAATTGAAGATATACAGTAGTGACCAAGAAAGATATGACACATCTTCTATTTCTACAATTTACTTCCTTAAAAATACATACATATATACATATATAATTTTTAATCAAGTATTTGTGTATTTTCTCCTAAGCCCTCTAGTTCTCAACTTCTTCAACTGCCTCATTCTGGAGCTTCTCTTCTTTCTTCGCATCTAGTGACACATTCCTGCCCTGTTTTTCTTCCTTAATATATTAACATTTTTTTCTCTGCCTGTCTATAAACAGGTGCTCACCTGGTTGGTGCTGATCTCAGCCTACCTCTTCTCTATAGTCTTTACTTGGACAACATCATCTGTACCCTTATATCTTACTATCAGCTAGGCTCCACATCTGGTCCTGTATCTCCAGCATCGGTTCAATTCAACTGTTAAATAAAACCAGGAGCCCAAATATACCAAAGTTTAATATGATAAAACTGAGAAACGTGGGTGATAATAATTGCTTCATTCATTTGCCCTTATATGACATAAGATGACAAATTTTATTAAGATTTCTAGCAGGCAAGAAATAATTGATTATTGTACCAAACCAAAAATTAAATATAATGTAATATTAAAGCCATACCAATCCCTCCCCCCCAAAAAAACAACTTACCTCCTCACAGGAACTGATTTTGATGTGCAATTGCTTGTTATTAAAGGTATAAGTCTGGGTACATGAGTATGCTGAAAAAGATGTTTTAGAAAAAGCTGAAAAATACTGTGAACTTCACATAATCCCTTCTTCTATTTGCCTTACATTCAAGTATTTAGTTATATTAGTATAGGACAAAAAGATCATAAAATCATATTTTGAAACAAGTTAAGACCAGTGAAAAAGTTTTCCCAAATTAAAGCAATAGTAATGATGACATAGTTTCAGAAGGACAAGCGTGGCTGTAATATCATGTAATAAAGACAAGCTAAGTGTACAACTGCAAAGAACTGCTAAGACAGTACATGTTTTGAGGAGGAAGGAAGCACTGAGAGCGACTAGGCATGGATCTGTCATAGTTTCTGAAGTACCATGGCTTCTGCTGGTAGAAGACAGTGACTGCTATGTACGTAATCAAAGTAGGTAATCAGAGTGAATCTATGTATCTAACTATAGGGAAAGCACTTTGAAATGGTGATTTCTAACTGAACTTTAGTTTTTGGCTGAACCACAGTTCTTTAGAATTCAGGTTTAACAGATACAATCTTTTGATATCTATTAGTAATTCTTATGCTCTTTAGTGAAGCAAACACTAAAAAGTTCAACATAGACATATGAATAAAATAGTAACCTAAGTATACATATTTGATGCTTTAAATCTCTATTTTTCTTCTGAGCTAATGGTACAGGTTGGGTTACCTAGGAAGCAGGAGTTTAGCATGTAGGATATTAAGAAGCGCCCTTGAGATCAACACCTTTTAAGGGCTGAGAAGGAAGGAAGAGTGGGCAGAGGAAGAAATCGATCTCTAATGCAGCCCAAGGATATCTTCGCCCAAAACCATTAGGAAGCTGTGGAGCTAAAATGGCCTTTCAGAGTAGTCTCAAATTGGTCCAAGATGGCCAAACATTTACACTTCCACATCAATCAGTTACTGGATGTGGAACATACTGGGAAGGGGCAAGCCCTTGGGAAAGGCAGCTAGCCCTCTGTAGCTGAGAAACCTGATGAGGCTGGCAGCTGAAGGCTGTCTGCCAACAGTGATTCAAGTATGGGGGAAACAAGTCTTCCACTGAAGGAGAATGTATGTGGCCCATCAGTGTCTGCCTCAGTTAATTCAACCGAAGTAAGAGAGAACACTTTCTTCAGCTTCTTCAGAGGGAAACCACCCATAGACCTGAAGCTGTTCTAGAGAATAATGCAAGAGAGTGCAGACCTCTGTAATATTCATCTGCTACATTCAGCATGGAAGGGCTCTGTGGATCCGCTCTCCTAGAGCATCCAAAAGAACTCATTCTCCAAACATTACTATCAAGTTAAAGCCTAAGGAGACGCCCTAGCCACAACACACTACCATCTCTCACCTACTATCCTCCTTTCTCTCATCATCTCCCCAAGACCCTACTGCTGATCAACCCACATCCAACACACAATGGCAGGGATACGGAGAGAGTCTAACCTAACTACTGCTACACCATGTTCAGGGAGTGCTGTACCAAAGGAAAATAAAGTGACCCTCACAACTGAAGACGAAGCATTCAAGCAAATACTGTCAGAATAATTTCGACTTTATTAATACGAGTTGCAAACTGAAACAAAAAAAACTTCTCTAGAATTAAAAAGAGAAATAGGAATCAAATAGAGCAATGTAAGAAAGTAGTCTCCTAGGAAACAAACAAAATACACAAAACAGGAGATAACATAAAACAAACAAAAACAATTGACTTGTATTTTCAGTGCGATGACAGAATACTGCACTAATAACATGAAACAAACTCATGAAAAATGAGCAATTTGAAAACAATTAAAGCCTACGAATGCAAAATGGGTACTGTTAAGGAAGTGTACTTTAATGGAATTTTTCCTGAGAACATATATAGCTGTATGAAAAGAGACAAAAAATTATCTAAGAAGTGATAAACGATATTCAGGGTTCCAAAATCTGTATAACAAGAATAATAGAAGAAAAAAACATGGCAAAGAAAAGAAAAGCAATAAATAAACAATCCATTAAAATTAACAAAAATTTAAGAAAATTCATTTTAGTTAGAAATCCTTACCCACTATGTAAGGAAAGCACTCAAGAAAGTTGATCTACTCCTAGACCTACTGTGGGGAAATTCCTAACACAAAGAGACTATTCTATAAAGCCACCTAAAGTATTTTGTGGTTTTTTGGTGTGTGTGTTTTGGTATATAAGAATCAAATGGTATCTTATTTCTTAGAGACAACATTAAAAACTTAAAAACAATTCTGAGGGAAATGGAAACAATTCTGAGGGACTGTGAACCTAAAATAAAGTCCAATTTTTCAGTTGTTGTGTAAGGGCGAAAAAAAAGCCATTTCGAAATATGCAAAGATAAATACAAATGAAAATTGAGAATACACTAAAACCAAACAAAAATTATCCAGAACCAATTAAAAAATAAGAAGAGTTTATTAATAACTGGCCAGGAATGAAAGCAGTAAAAACATACAGTTACTATCAATCAGTGAACATGAAAATGTCATTGTTCAAATTAATTTAATGGTTAAGGAAAAAAATGTCATGAATGAGAAAATGTATACTTTTTTTTTTTTT
>NW_017731459.1:3481955-3483266 GCF_001890085.2 Hipposideros armiger | reverse complement strand
CAGGGCAGCCCAGCTCCAGGTTGAGCTGTTGTTCAGCATCTTAGCTGTAGAGGGCAGTGTCACTGGCCCTCATATGTGGGATCCGAACCCGGGCCCTCTGGCGTCCCAAGCCAGTTCTTAACCATCGCGCCACTCGGCCGGCCCAAAATGTATACTTTTTAAAAGGCAGGGGAAGCAAAACAGAGGTTGTATTCTTGACACTGACAAAAAATAAGGAACTTCTCTGAAAATAAAAAACAATTAAGAAGAAGGCACAATGAATAGGAAACTGAAAAGATTGGGGGAAAAAACAATTTCAAGATGGTACCAGTCAAAAACTTTGACCATACACATAAAGTACACAAAGCAAGAACTGTTAGGAAAATAAACTGACAAAAACTAGAATCAGGCTTTGCCAGTTGAAGCTTTTTAAAAAATGAGATCATAAGAATTTGAATAATATAAATATCGAGCTAGATGTAGTGATAAACAAAGTACTCTATTGTACTCTGTAAATGAATTCCATATTTGACAAATGCTACAGGACTACCGATATAAATTTATGATGTACTAGGACACCAATACAATACAAAACATTTACCAAAGAAGATGTACAACTAAGTTGTCTAATCAAAGTGTCATAAAATTATAAAATAATGGTGATAAGAACAAAAGAATGATCTATAAAATGCAAACAGTATCATTATGTAATTCAAAGAGGAAGTTGAAATGGAAATTACAAATGACTGAGAAATATAAAGAGATTGTGGTAAATCTAAATCATTAGGATGCTGTCAATGCCAAACTCAAAAGAAAGCCTACAACCTTATAATTTTAAATGACAAGAACTGGACAAATTATCTAGGGATATACCACGAAACACTAGAAAAAAAGAAAAAAGAGAAGTAAGCCAAAAAAAGTAAAAAAGAAATTAAGAAACTTCAGTACAGAAACTAAATCAGAAAATAATTAAAGAACCCCACTGGAACCAATAAAACTAAAACTTGAAGCTTATAAAAGAGCCATGACAATGCCTCTCACAAGTACAAAAAACAAAAACCTGAACATATAATATTACAAGAAAAAGTGATAATATAACCACAGTACTAGAGACTTTTCTTTAAATTAAGAGAATACAGTATACAACCTTATGTCAAAAATTTTTTAAATCTATATGAAACTGATATTCTGAGAAAATACAAATAACCAGCAACACTTCAAAAAGAGTTGTGGGCCCCGCCGAGTGGCGCGATGGTTAAGAACTGGCTTGGGACGCCAGAGGGCCCTGGTTCGGATCCCACATATGAGGGCCAGTGACACTGCCCTCTACAG
>NW_017731459.1:3478611-3481640 GCF_001890085.2 Hipposideros armiger | reverse complement strand
AGCAACTTGTCTGTTCCCCTTCCCCCAATTCCCCAGCACTGTTCCCATCCCCCAATTCCCCAATAAAAATCTTAAAAAAAAAAAAAGAGTTGCAAGAAGACACTGAATCTAAAACATTAGAATTGTTTTTAGATAACTTCTAAGGTCAGCAAACCCTAATAAAAGAACAGTGTAATAACAAAATATGAAAATATAAACATTCTCCAAAAGAATATTAAAACAAACATCAAAATCTTAACTAAAATATTTGCAAACTGAATCTAACAGTATCATAATGTACACTGGCCAAGTAGAATTTAGTTCATGAATGTACAATGGATAAATGAAAAGAATCATTTCTAAAGATATTAAAAGGATATTTTAGAAGATTATATATCTATTCCTGATCAAAATATGAATAGAAGGAAGTTCCCATAACCTAACAGAGTATCCACAGAAACCCACACCAAATATCATATTTATTTATTTATTTATTTTTTTTTTTTTTTTTTTTTTTTTTTTGTTCCATACACATGCATTAAAGCGATGGATTTTAACTACTCTCGGGCTGACTCGAACCGCTGTTGCTCAGAGCTCAAACTCTTGAGCGAGCTCTTAACCAACTGAGCCACTCAGCCGGCCCCCAAATATCATATTTAAAGTATTCCCATTAAACTCAGGGATAAAACAAAGATCTTAAAAATTCCCTATTTTTCAACACTGTTATGTGAGAACCTTAAAAAACTATAGAGAACCTTAAAAAATTAAAACAGAAAAAAAGGATCATCTTCATAAACAGATTCATATATTTTTAAATAGGCACTGGATTTTATGGTGGAAAAAAATCCTTCTTATAGAGCAGTATTAGAAAGAAACTTCCTTTCTGTAACAGAAAAGGACAAACTGATCAAAGAAACTGAAAAAGCATTTAAGGAAAAGACCCATATATTTATGAAAATTTACTATACAAAAATGGTGGCATTTCAAGAAAAGTCTGAACAATAATGCACTACCTGCCATTGGATCAACTTGTTTTGTATTTGGGGGGCTGAAATCAAATTAAGATAGCTATTTTTGACACAGAAATAAAATCCAGTAGATCTAAACCTAAGAAACAAAATTAATGTAAAAGTTTTAAACAACTGAATATTTTTCTAATTGTGAAATGGACAAGGTCATTTTAATTACAACAGAAACCACAAAAGGAACATTGTCCCAAAGCATAAAAATTTAAAAGTTCTATATATAACAAACAATAGCTTAAACAGTATTTGAAGAACTGACAGACTGGTAAAAAAAATATTTACAACATATATAAACAGAATTAATATACTTACATAAAAAGACCTTAGAAATCAATGAGGGAGGGGAAAAATGCACAGAGTATAAACTGGCAATCTATAGAAGAATAAAGCAAAAATACCTAACATCTCTAATAATGTAAGAAATGCAAAGTAGTAGAATGTGAACTAATATTCCATTTATTAAATAGTAAGGCCTTTAAAGAGACTGTTAGTACACAATGTTGGTAACAGATGGACAAAGGGGACCCCATAAATTTCAGGGAGAAGAATGGTGAAGGCAATTTAATGTTATCTCCTTTAATAGAGAACTGATTTAGACATTAAAAAGGATTATTATATGTATAAAAAAGGGAAGCTGCCCAAGTATGTGAAATTTAAAAAACAAGTTAAAAACATATTATATTTATATATGTAAAAAAAAAATACTACTTTTATATTTTGTAGTAAATCTAGTTTATGCACAAAAGTTTGGAAAAGTAACATACTAAATGGCTAATTAATTGTAGAAGAGCAGACTTCAAGGGGGGAGATTATTTTATGAGACTGACGCGCTACCTACTGTGCTAACGAGGCACCTAGGGGGGAGATTATTTTAATTCTGTTCTTTTAGGTATCTTCAAGATATGGGTGATTACAAATATTAAGAATTTTTCTGTCATCTTTTGCAACTGCCTATAACATTTTTACTGTTTTACATCTGCCTGTTACTACTTGTAACATGATTATCTGCACACACATGTGCACGTACATGCACGTGTATATTATATTCTGTACGCAAGCATGTTTCCTTTGTAATCCTCTGTATTATTCAAATGTTCCAGAATAACTATAATAATGATGTAGTGCATTTATTATCAGAAAAGTAATTCAAAAGTGAGTTTTATCTTGGGTTTAATAAAACCCAGTGATTTCTTCAAGTACATTGGAGAAAATAGAGCGTGTGGGGGAAGAGAGGAAGGAAGACAGAAGAACAGAAGAGAACCTACCCGAATGATGAATCTGATTGCTGCACATCCAGAAGTTGCCATGACTTTTGCGCTATTGGGGACAAGATTAAAAAGCGTCGGTACAATGGCTTCAGCGCCGTGGTCAAACTTGTTTCCCAGAACTGTTGAAAGATGGCTACAAAGGAAGACAAAAAATGTTTTTTCAAAAAACAGTTTAATATTAAATATAGGTAGTACCATTATTTAAAATAGTCTTTTACTAAATTCACTTAAAATTTTTATTTTAATAGGTTCTAACCAATTAAACAAAAAAGAGAAAACAAAAAGCGAGAAAGAGAAGTGCAAATATTGAGTATTTCCTTCCTTTTCCCGTCTTTTAACTGTCTAGTTAAAAGCTGAAATTTGGCATTTTAACATGCATTTACAATGGATCTTGGAAAAGCTATCTGACTTCAGAATTTAACCATTAGCATGAATGGTAAAACATTCAGCTCTGATTGCCCTGACCTTTATCTATCTTTTTCCATCGGTATTTCCATTGTAATGCTCCAATATACATCTTAAATTCATCATATTTATAAACAAATTCAAAATCTTACCCAAATCAATACTCCTCAAGACATTCTCTATTTCTATAAATGGTACCACCACTGTTTCAGTCACAAATACTCCCTGATATCTTCAGAGTAGGATTTCAGAATTCTTTTTTTTTTTTTTTAAAGATTTTTTTATTGGGGAATTGGGGGATGGGAACAGCGCTGGGGAATTGGGGGAAGGGAAACAGGCAAGTTGCTGTCGG
>NW_017731459.1:3443770-3478421 GCF_001890085.2 Hipposideros armiger | reverse complement strand
AGTGTCACTGGCCCTCATATGTGGGATCCGAACTGGGGCCCTCTGGCATCCCAAGCCAGTTCTTAACCATCGCGCCACTCGGCCGGCCCTGGATTTCAGAATTCTTGATTGACAATACAACTCTATCAGACACTAGTTAGTTGAGTGATCCTACGGACATCTGTCCTGTCTTCACAAATTTGTAGTTAAAAAACTAACTCAGCTTTTAATTGTACAATTTTAGTTAAAACATTTAGGAAATATGTTGTAATCACTCAACAGTTCTGACAAAGTTTGCAGTATTGGGTAATTTCTATATATTTATCTTACTTCAAATACAAGGTTGTGATACAGTTAGATCCAAAAATTCAGGTTCTTTTTTGGTTCAAAGATAGACTCAGACTTATTTACTAGTGTTCAATTACACTTTGTTTTCCAATTGTCTAAACTCACAGGTAAAAGGGAACCTCTAAATCAGAGGCGGGGAGGTGCTTGGTGTCCCTGGATGTTGTCGTCTTCCTTGAAAGAGTGTAAGTTTTGTTCTGGTGGGCAGGAAATGCAGCTGGGAATTGAATCATTTTCATCTTTATAAGCTTACCGAGAAGGGCAGGGTCTAGAGTAGCCTTACTTTAAAGCTAGTTTAGTACTATTCTTATACAGTGGCCTTTCTGGGGTCTCTACTGAACGGGCTGGGTGTACACAAGGTTTCTCTATTTTGGATCGTCACAACTTGAACTCCTCCCAGTCCATATAAACTCTGGGAATTGTTGCTTTCTTTATAGCTTCCAGTAGTTCTTTCCGGTATGCAGGGAGTTGTACCTTTCATAAGTATAAATTATTATTGGGCTAGACTCATGGGATCCCCACCCCATGCAGATTTCTATAGCTCTTTTTATGTGCATCTCTCCTCTCCTCTCCCATGCTGTAAATTTGAGGCACTTCACCCTTCAGAAACTCCAATCTCTGTTTGTTCTTCTCAACTCAATGAGATTGCCTTGCTCTGCCTGGGTTTTCCCTACTTTCACCACGGTCCAGAAAGTGCCTCCAAGTCAAAACTGTGCTGACCATACTGCTCAACTGATTTTTTTCTTACAAGAAATCACATTCTGCTCTGTCTGCTGTCCATTATCTATAAATAGTTGTTTTACATATTTTGTTCAGTTTCCTGTCAGAGGGCTAGTCCTGTACCAGTAAGTATTGCATCATGGCCAGAGCAGAATTTTCATCCTAAAATATTTTTCAAGGTTACATTTTTGTTTTGTTTTGCAATCAAGAGCTATTCAATTATTTTTGGTATGTTGGTATACTGACTTGTATCTAGCAATCTTGCTAAAGCCCCTTAATTATAATGATTTATTATAGATTCTTGGAGTTTTTTGCATGGATAATTATATCATCTGTTAATAAAGAGAGTTTGTTTCTTTTCTTGAATCCTCATAGTTTTATATCCTGGGTTATTTTTTTTTCATTTTCTGACAAGAACATTTGATTCAATCATGATTAGAAATATGAATAATAGGCATCTTTGTGTTTCCTATCTTAAAAGAAATGCTTATACAGCAAAATATACAACAAAATTATTCAGGTGGGGAGTAGTGTCAAAAGGAATTTAAGTGTTCTACCACCCTTGAATTTTGGAAGAACATAAATCTACAGTTTTAGATTTTGATAAGTTAATGATCCATGTTACAATCCCAGGATAATTGCTGAAGTATCAGAAACAGAGAGCTTAACATCCAAATTAATAAAGAGAAATTGCATCTAGCCAGTTCTCAGACCCATTCACTTTCTGCTTATACTCATAGAGCTAGTGACCAAAAATCAACTATTAGACTTTCAGACATATAAACAGATTTTAAGATTGGTATAAAGTGCTGTTAAGAAAAAAATTTTTATTTATTTATTTATTTATTTATTTATTTATTTGGGCCAGACAAGTGGCGCATTGGTTAAGAGCTGGCTTGGGATGCCAGAGGACCCCGGTTCGGATCCCAAATATGAGGGCCAGTGACACTGCCCTCCACAGCTAAGATGCTGAACAATGGCTCAACCTGGAGCTGGGCAGCCGTGGGTCGCCAGCGACAGCATAGGCTGCAGCCCCTGCTGCAGTGGGTTGCCGTGGGCTACCGTGTGTAGCCAGCAGCCAGCGTGAGCGGCCATCCAGAAGCCGGCAACTGATCTGCCTTGCCTGGAAAGAGCGCAATGATGGTGCCAGCTTGGGCCAGTGAAGCAACGTCCTCCACAACTAGACTGAAGAACAAAAGGATAGCAACTTGTCTGTTCCCCTTCCCCCAATTCTCCAATAAAAATCATTTAAAAAAAATAAATAAATAAAAAGTTTTAATCACACAAATTAAATCCTTATGTATAATAAAATGATTTTTGAGTCATATATATGCTTTTGGGTTACCCTGCTACTGCTTTACTTATTGAGCCCTGAATCAATGAGTACGAAATTCATTCATAAAAAATACTTATCATAGAAAGAATATACTTACGCTACAGTAATGCAAGCTTCCCTAACCACCTGGGATCTAAGATCCTTAGCTGAAAGTTTAAGTGCTCCATCCAACAAGCGTAAATGTTGAAAAAAGCAATCATATTGTGCAGCTCCAGCAACAAGCAATGATCGAATTTTCTTAAGCTGAAATAAAGAGAATTTTCATTAACGACAAAAAAGTGGCAGTGTAAGAAAAAAAGCTACCTGAACATCATTATTTGAACAAAATTTACAAAATAACACTTCATTATTTTTATACAAATATTATCAGACATTTTAACAGCATTAAATGTATCTTAAACATGCAAACCAAAAAAAACGCCCAGCTTTCTGAAAGATCATTATAGGATTAGATATATGCATAACCGATATGTAATGTATGAATAGATAAGTCAATTATAAAGTTTTAAGAAAGTCCTTTTTTATTGTGCTAAAACACCCATTAACGTAAAATTTACCATTTTAATCATTTTAAAGTATACAACTCAGTGGCATTAAGTACATTCAAAATGTTGTGCAACTATTACCACTATCTATTAAGGAGCCTATTTTTAAAAGGGCCAAATTTTGGAAACTATATTTCATCCATAAGCATAAATACAGAAGCAGAAGGACCAAACATTACGCCACCACCATGTCACTATTTTAACATTATCACATTTACTTTGTGAAACAAACAGCTTTCTCCCTATTTCAAAACTTTAGCATACTTTTTAGTATAGGATTGTCAAAACGTTTTCCCATGTAAACAATAGATATGCCTAATAAAATTTCATCAATCAAAAGAGTTACCCACAGGTGCACATCTACTCTCACACATATTCAGAAGCTAAAAGTTTACCTATCATATCTATTATGTGTAATTTCACATTAAAGTGAGGTTTTCTAAAATTTTTAAGACATTTTTAAAATTAAATCAAATAAAGATTAAAAAGCATAAAAATAAAATACTATGAATATTAGAAAAATTTGAGGGGCGGAGACACTAAACGGGCTGACCCCAAACCCACGAGTAGGAGTTGAGTATCAGAAGGGGTATCTCGGTGGCAGAGGACCCCCTGTCCAGGGGTCCAGTGCCAGGTAGAGGAGTTCCCACAACATTGGCTATGAAAACCAGCGAGGATTCTGCCCATCCTGATGAGACAGAAGGCGGTTGGAAACCCAGACATCCTCTTAAAGGGCCTGCGCACAGACTCACTTGCTCGCAGTATTCACCCTGGGCTCCAGCGGAGGGGCAACAACTCCAGAGGCATCAGAGACATACAGGGAAAGACTGAGCTGTGTGGCTTCAAGAAGAGGGCTAGAGGGCCAGCAGTCAATATCCCTGTGTATAGCCTGCCTCATGTGTAGCCCTAAGGCAGGCACCATCTTTCCTGTGTTAAGCCCACCCCCACATGGCTAAATCTGATACCACATTGGCCTGGAGAACTCCACACGCCCCACCCTGGTGATTCCCTGGGACTCCCTCCCGCCCAGCTCTTGAAGCATCACTGAGGCACTCTCAAACGCTGGGCTGCCAGCCTCACCCCACACACGGCAGGAGGCTTTTCCAGCAGCACATGGCTCATGGTGGATGTGCAGCCACCTGGGACACTTTCAGTGGCAGGCAGTCAGCTCTGGCTCATGATGTAGCCTGTCTTAGACAGCTCTCAGAAATTTGTGGGCCAAGGCAAGTGGCAGCTGGCCTCAGCCATCTCTGGGCATTTTGTGGAATGGACACAGGCTCAGCACTGGCCCAAGAAGTGAATGTGCATTAACCTTATGAACACCACCTCCCCCGCCTCTGTGATTTCCTGGAACCCCACCCCACCCAACTTGCAGTCAGCACGCACCATGGCAACCAGCCTCTGCCCTGTGAACCTAAGGAGGCTCTTTCAGTGGCTGAGCCTATGGGCAGGTGGCAACAGGCCTAGAGGTGACCTAGGCCTTTTTCCCAAGCTATCCAGGCCTGATACTGGTGGCAGCTGGCCTTGGTTCACAGTGTGCCCACCCTCACACGCCTCCAGGTCCAGCACAGGCAGCAACCAACCACATATAGCTCTGGAGTTCATAGCAGGTAGCCCTGGGCTGGTCACAGGCAACAGCTGAACTTGGCCAGCATAGAAGCCCCTCCCAAGAGGCAGCAGAAACAACACACCTGGAAGCTGGCTTCAAATCAAAACAGAGCACCACCTGATTCGCTTCACAAGCGGCACACCCAAAGGGTAGTCTCAACAAGAACAAGCACCCACTGGGGTGAATCCCTCTCCAAGGAATCAGCCCCCACACAGCAGCTCATACGCTATGGGCATAGCCAGTTTTCACAGCCTGAAAGTCAATCCCGCCCATTGACACGCCAAAAGCAATGAAGGCTCAACTACAACAGGAGGATACATACAACACACACAAGTGACACTTCTATAACACATAGCGCAGCTGATCAGGGAGACTGCGCTACTGGACCATATAGGACCCACTACATAAGGCCATCCAGTGAAGACTGAGAGACATAGGAGACCTACCTAATACACAGAAACAAACACAGAGAGGCAGACAAAATAAGGAAACAAAGAAACATGTCCCAAATAAAAGAACAGGAGAAAACTCCAGAAAAAGAACTAAATGAAATGGAGGCAACCAACCTACCAGAGACAGAGTTCAAAACACTGGTTATAAGAATGCTCAAACAACTTAGTGAGAACTTCAACAAAAAGACAGCAAGCATAAAGAAGGGCATAGAAACCATAAAAAAGAAAAATCAACCAGAAATAAAGAGTACAATAACTAAAATGAAGAATACACTAGAAGAAATTAACAGCAGGTTACATGAAGCTGAGGATCGAATCAGCGATTTGGAAGATAAGGTAGCAGAAAACACCCAATCAGAACAACAGAAAGAATAAAAAACATTTGAAAGAACAGGTACATAATCTTAGGGTGTATAGGGAAGGGAAGCTATCAAGCAGAAGAGAAACCAGAAGGCATCTACATAAGATCAACTAAAAACAAAACAAAAATCATTTAATATAAGAAAAAATTACCTGCAACATATAAGCACAATACACAATGAGAATAAAATTTTTTAAATGACAAATTAACTCAATATTAAACTGGGCAAAACAAATATATGAAAATGTGCCCAATCTTACTAGTGATAAGCAAATGCAAATAACAACAAAGACCCCTCATTTTCCTCCATCAGGTTAGCAAAAATTATGAAAATGCAAGAGCATCAAGTACCAGAAAGAAAACAGATGTTATTACTCTAAGACTGTGAATGACTAACACCTTAGTTGGAAATATTTTGGCAACATCTACTGAAACAAAATCGTATCTAGTCTTTACCCTACAACCCCAGTTTAAAAAATTTAACCTAGAAAAATAAAAACACCATTGTTATAAATGTGTGTGAGGATGTTTACTGCAATATTGTTAAAATAGAAAAAGAAAGTTAAGTCTATCAAGTGGGAAATGGTTTAATAAATTACATGGTACTTTTTAGCTGAGGAATATATATATACATATTGATTTGCATTCAATAAATATCTAAGCAACTATTATATGCCTGACACCTATACCAAATGTTCCAAATGGGCATGATTTGTTAAATAAAAATGCACAAGTTACTAAGTAATATATCTAGTATGATCTCATTTGTTTTTACAAAAGAGGTAGGGGAAAATACTGTTCATCTTGTTACATATGTTTGAATACATATATATAGAAAAAATATAATACAAAATGAGAATATTTGTTTCCTTAATAAGGAGTGAGCTATTAACTTTAAAAAAATAATCTGGACTGTTTCATTTACTGCAGTGAACCTGTATCACTTTTCTAATTAGAAACATTAAAAGTATTTCTAAACGAATTGTTGCAAGGTAAAACAGAAAAATCTCAAGTACAAAGTTTGTGTTATATATTGACATTTAATTTGTTATGTTTCTCCATAGATAACCTGTGACAGAGATCTTTCTTATATTGGATTAATCTCAGAGTTGAAGAAAAAATAGTGAACCCTATTTACAAATCTGGAACAACATATTCTCTGTTAAAATATTTCAATATTTCAAAATATGCAGACTTCCTATCAAAGAGAAGAGAAGCTGAAAAATTACCTTTTGTGCATAGTGTCATAAAGGCCAATTTGTCAAAAGGTCATATTTAATTTATTAATCAAAATGGAAATTGGGAGCTCTCAGAGCAGAACAGTCTTCAAATGGAATCACTTCTCTGTCTTCTTGAGGACACTGAGGTACATTTGCATTTGGTACCTCAGATGTAAATTTGACAAATTCACAAACTATAAAATATCTAGTCCTTTGTTAATGCCATTATCATTTTAAAAATTATCAAATATTTTCTCAAGGAATTTAGGCTAAATAAAATATTCGTAATTCAAGGATACCAGATCTTTTCTTAAAATCATGGGTGAAAAATATTTATCACATTAAGAGAGAGATATATGATAAAAAAAAGAGAAAAAAGCCAAAAAGAAAAAAAGAAAAAAATAATAAAAAAAGGAAAGAGAAAAAAGCCAGACAAATGGACATACTGCTGTGAATTTATGTCAATATATGAAAATACTGAGCGTGCAGGCAAAGTGAACTGCTTTACTGGTAAACCTTATAAGAAATGAGAACAGTATTGATGAACAACAATGTAGCCCCCACAGAGAGGCCATGGCCCTGAAGCATCAGTGAAGCTCACAATTTCCTGGTCAGACAAATAGCACATGTGGCGAGATTCACAAATGAGTGAGGTAGCAAAACAATACAAACTGACTCTTAAATCAGAAATGCCTATCATCTCAGTGTATTTGCCAGAAAGAAATGTTACCTATCAGACCCTATTTCATAAATATCTGAAATACCAGATATTACTATTACTGAATTTCCAATGTTTTTTAAAAAGAACATTGAAATAAAGAGGAGAGGGATAAGAAATAAGAAATAAAAAATAAAAAACTTACCGCATTGGCACGCTGATCCCAGTCATGTTTGTCGTCTGACAAAATTTCCCTGATTTTATTTAATGTTTCTTCAAGTTCTCGACTAGAATAGATCTTGAAGAAAAGATGCAATATTATAACATTAATATTTCTTACCATAAGCAATGTCAAAATTATGCCCTGATGTTTAGATAATCTTTCAAGTAACAAGGTTACTTATTTCCCATTTTCGCACCATTATGAATGGAGAATAGAAATACACTATAGACAATAATAAAATAAAATGCTTTAATTTGTCTTCCTTACTTGTTTCCCTTATGCTACTTCTCCATTCATGAGTAACTTCAAATATATGTTTAAAATGCTTTGTCATTTAAAAACAAGATGCAAATATAATATTCTAATGAATAAAAAGAGGCCTAATTTCTCAAAACGACTTTGGGTATATAACATACCTACCTATACATTCACATACTTATTATACAATATTGCAAAAGGACATGTTTTAAGTTAGTCTCTCCCCTCTCCCTGCCTCCGCCCCCACGCCATTGTTACACCATGGCCAGGATAGCTATATGCTTTGTTTCCTCTGGAGCCAACCATTTGCAAAACACCACTATCCTTTTATTCACTTAACAAATATTCACATAACAGGAATGTATTATGTTAGGCACTAAGGATACTACAGTGAGCAAAAACAGGCATGTTTTTTGCCTTATGGAGCTTATAATATAGCCAGGGAGAGAAAAAAAGAAATAATCAAATGATACATAAAAAATGAAATTGCAAGCAGAAAGTACCACCAAGGAGAGTTAACAGTGCTATGACAGTCTGTATACAATTGGAGGTTTGAACTAGTGTTAGGAAAGTCAAGCTTGAACTGAGGGCTAAAGGATGAGTGGAACATCATTAGGCAGGTGGAGATTAGCCTTGCCTGGAAGAAGGAGCATGAGTACAGGCTCTGTGACAGAAAGCAACTGAATGAAGGCCAGAGTACAGGAACAAAAAGTGCAAAGGGGACAGAGGAAGAGTCAGTGACCCAGGCTTAAGTCAATCAGTACATAGAATTTCTCTACATCACAGTCAAGGTTCAAGGTGGGAATGTGACCTAAATCAGTTCCATCAGAGTGAATCTCACAAGTTTTATAGGATCAGCCAGAAAAGAGGAAGAGGGTGGTTAGAGTGTGAGGCTCGAACAGCTGCAGCCATGGTGCTGACCATGAGGGAAGGCAATGCAGAGGAATCCAGCAATGAGAAATGGAGAGAAACAGGGTCCTAGTGATACCATCTGAGTCGTATCAAACAGATACCTTCAACAAAACAGCCCTATTTTTATATTTCACTTTGAACAGCCACTAAATTTCCCTTTTACTTAAAAAACAAAACAAAACAAACCACCCCACCCCCAAAACAAGAGTACAAAGAGGAGCAAGACATAAGACAAGCTGAAGAGGTAAGGGGAACGAGATGGCATCCTGTTAGGGAATGATTCCTGAACGTTTCTGAGCTACTTGTTTCCTACCTCCCACCTCCCCTTCACAATAGTCCTCCTGCCATATTTCAGAAGAAAGGCTGGTCCCTATACCATTCCTAATATTATTATGATGCATTAATCTGGAATATACTAAGACTCCCCTCTCCCCCAACAAGGAAAAAAGGGTCAACTTAAAAAAGGGTCAACTCCTTACTTTGGTGAGGAGGTACATAATTATTTAAAACATTCTTTTAGCGGGTATACAAGCAAAAGAAGTTTGAAGACAACAAAGGAAGAATCTGTTACAACAGAATGATTGATTCCTAGGTTTCTGACTTTTGTAACTGATTAAGTAGTGGTTTCCACATATAAAAAACACCGGAAGAGTAGGTTTGTAAGGGGAAGGTCATGAGTCCAATTTCAGACAGGTTGAATTTGAGATGCCTCTGAGACATCTAAGAGGAGATGTTAGTCAGTGGAGAAATTATTTTGATGCTCAAAGAGGTCTGAGGTCTGACTTAGGGATAAAAACCTGTGCATTATCTATGTAAAGGCAAAAACTGAAGCCATGGGTTTGAAGGAAGTGACTTAGTAAGAAGTGGAGAGTGAGAGAGGGCCCAGAACTAACCTTTAAGACAGCGGTTCTCAACCTGTGGGTCGCGACCCCTTTGGGGGTCGAATGACCCTTTCACAGGGGTCGCCTAAGACCATCGGAAAACAAAAAGATATTTACATTACGATTCATAACAGTAGCAAAATTACAGTTATAGAGTAGCAACGAAAATAATTTTATGGTTGGGGGTCACCACAACATGAGGAACTGTATTAAGGGGTCGTGGCATTAGGAAGGTTGAGAACCGCTGCCTTAAGAAATCCCAATATTCAGTAGCTAAGTAGAGAAGGATGTGCTTATAAAGAAGACAGACATGAAGTAAACAAAGAGCTAGGAGGGGAAATAAAGGATGAATGTTGTAGCTCAAGCACCTATAAAGAAAAGTGGATGTAGCTGGACATTGTAATGTAATATGATTCAATAATATGGATTCAATTTTATTTCGGCCTCACTGAAAAATCACATGAAAATCTAATCGTACCTACAAATGATATCTTAATAGTACTAACTCAAGTATTTTATTTTTACATAGTCAGTTAAGGAAAAAAATTTTTTCAGGGACAAAAATAGAAAATTCTATGAACAGGTATATAGGCAACATTCATAGGGAGTACCACTACACTGGTATCTTTACCTGAATAGAAGGGACATCTGTAAAAGCTTTTATAAAATCATCTTCATCAACTGCTCCAGCACCTCCTTCCTTTGAAGCACCTGCTAATTAAAAGGAAATTTACTTTTTAAAGTTTATTTTTAAGCATTTTAAGCATTCATCAAGGACAATATGAAAAATATAATTATTTTGATACCAACCAAGGAATAATTTTGACAGACATTCCATTTCATAAAAATGTATCAAAAAAATCTCCAACTTTCAGAAAAGTCAAGGTACTGAATAGCTGATTAATTCTCCATACGATACTAGGCTAGTTTGGTAGTAAAATCCAAACTAGGAACAGAGTTCTCCTTCCCTCATTCAATGCAATAGCAAGGACACAAGAAGTACAGGGTGCAGGCTAACAGATAAACATTTACAAGCTGAACAGCAATTTCAAACGGCACAAAATGTCAATAAATGATGGCAAATAAGTAATGCAGAAAAGCAAATGTGAAAAAAACGAGTCTTGAGATTAAATTTAAATATGCAAAGAAATCTTCCTTTACTGCACACAGGCAATAAAAAAGTTAACTTAATAGGCAGTTGTTCAGAGCCAGTAATTAAGCTCTTGTCTTTTGGCTCCAAAGCCACTCTATTATATTCTGTGGTGCAAGTCCTAGGATTAAGCAAATAATTTTTCTACTATTTCTAGTGCTTTCCTATTCAACTCTGTCATGGGGGGTGCTGGAGAGAGACTGGAAGCTGCAGGAAGAAAGCATCTATTCCTTCCTAACTGCTTCCTGTTCTTGTCAGCAAAACCCTAGCAACTCCTGCAGGGCCCTGGGTTCAGGAGCAGCCTGGTTCCACTTCGCAGTTTTTCTAAAAGTCACTAAACCGACATCAGCCAGCTAGTACTCCCTCCTCAGAGGTCTGAGTCAAGGCTCTGCAGGGCCCCTCCTTTAAACCTCTAAGTTTTAATAATTTTAAAACTTTAAAACTCATTTTGTTTCTCCAGCTCTAAGGGTAGGAGGTATATACTGTAATCGCTACCTCCATGATACTTAAGCGTTCCCTTTTTGCATTCTTTATTCATTAATACCCATTTAACAATTTTTTATATTAAATTCTCTGTTGTGGTTTCTGTCTCCTGACTAAACCCTTGGGTGATACAGGGTGTACTTAGTTTCTAACTATATATATTTATTTCTTCATGGTAAGAATTCACACACGAAATGGATTTCAACAACACAAGATGTACACCCCAAGGGACAACTGATTTAAAAAATAAATCTCCAATTAAAAAATTAAAATAACTGGATATTAAGTTAGCATCATCCTAATTAAAAAAAAATACTCAGGATTTCCAAAGGTATATAGGAAGCTCCTCATCTTAAAAAAAAACCCAAAACCTTTAAAGATCGTTATGAGTTTTAATAGCAATAGGAGATGGACCACAGAACAGCATAACGAAGTTGCAAGGCAATATAATACTGCAAATTAAAAGCAGTGACAATTTAATAAACTAAAAGAGAAGTGAACGTGTGCTTGCTATAAGAAATTCAATTACAAGAGTAAATAAATTAGTTATTCCCTAAATATTGAAAAGAATCCAAGGAAACAAAACTCTCAACTCCATCCCTATGATCATTCCTAGTAACTGATTAACTGAAAATAATCCGTTAAAGCAAAGAAACAAAAAAGAAGACACCTATCCATATTAACATCTTGTAACATACTACATTAATTTACAAATCTTAATATGGTTTTTTTTTGTTTTTTTTTGGTAGAGGGCAGTGTCACTGGCCCTCATATGTGGGAACCGAACCAGGGCCCTCTGGTGTTCCAAGCCAGTTCTTAACCAATGCGCCACTCGGCCGGCCCGGGGTTTGTTTTTGACAGTGGGTACCCAGAAGCCTAGATTTTTACAATTTCTTCCCAATCTTCCACAGTTGTCTAGTACAGGCCACTGAACAGAAATTTTTTTAGGGACTTGTCCTTATCAAGTAGTTTCTGAACATTTAACACAGTTTTCATAAAAACAACTTTCTTTCCACATTCCTTAATATATTTTGTTCACTTATACACCACTTCTTGCAAATTACTTTGTCACAGCAATAAGAGCAACCTTACGCATGTTTGAGAACAAACAACTGACTCCTGGAAAGTATATACTTCGACTGGTAGAAACCTGCACAGATGCACCAGAGCAGTCAGTTAACAACCTCAGAGCATTGGACATGGAGGAGAAGACGACTTGACAGAGGAATGGAAAAGGCAAAGGGGAGATCAGTATGAAGAGCTGCTGTAGAGTATATATAGTTTACAAGAGGTATCACACATAGAACAGAATGTGAACTTCACCAACGTTTACCCACCCGCCAACAGCACCACGTCAATACCCTTTGAGGGAATGCACAGCATCTGAATAAATCCCAAATAAGGCCAGAAAAAATGCGCCATTGACTAAGGACATACATAGAAAAGTGTAACTTTGAAAGTCACAATTCACGCTAATCATTCTACCTTGATTATCCAGTAAGTTCTGTCTTACGAGTAGTGCCATAAACTAGTGGGGAGGGGAGAGGGAGTATAAATTAAATGGCTTTTAAAAGTCCCCCAAAAAGGTGCACAGATGAAAGGCTACAAATATCACTAAATTCAGCACTGTGACTACCTCACATGTGACAAGTAGGTCTGTAAACCTAGACACGAGTATTACCAATTTGGCAAGAACTTGCATGGTTTGAAAAGTTGATCCCAATCTACTTCACTCTTACCTTTGAGAATCACTTTGTATAAGAGCCGCTGCAGATGGGAGTGTATTGGGTGTGTGAATAGGTGAATAGTGTAAGACAGAGGAACTCCCCATTCCAGCCTTGCTTTTGTCCTGTATGTATTGCAAGTAAACCTTTTAAAATTCTAGTTTGCCTAATGTTTCCCTTCACCTTGGTTTTATCTGGTCAACCAAGCAGAAAAAAGGATCCCTGCATAGGAGAATAATCTGTTGAATGAACTGTTTCATCTCACAATCATCATTCCACTTTGATACAGCTTTAAAGTTCACCTAAAAAATACTATAAAATACTCTTAGTACCAGCAAGGAGAATGGATACCATAGGAGAGACAAAAAAAGTACTGGACCTTCCTGTCAAATATTATTGCAAGAAAAGGAGAACAAGTGTGCATACCAAGGGGAGATGTATTTAGATAATATGTTTGAGAGCAGGAGCACAAATAGAGGCTGGGCTGAAGGGGTGAGCAATGTTGGCTTCCAACTTGACTAAAACTCTTTCAAACATAACCAGGTCAACAATCACACTAGAAGAAATAAAGGGGTTAAGACAGAACAGACAAGCTTTGCCCAGGTGTCTAACCACTCTAAAACAGAGGTCAGTAATTTTTTCTGTAAAGGGCCAGATAGTAAATATTTTATTTTTTGGGCCATATCGTTTCTGTTGCAATTACTCAATTCTGCCATTGTAGCATGAATGCAGCCACAGACAATATGTAAATGAATAAGAAAGGTTGTATTCCAATAAAGTGCAATTTATGGACATTGAAATTTGAATTTCATATAAAAATTTTAAAATGTAAAAAAATATTCCTAGCTCATGGGTGAAACAAAAATAGACAGTTGACTGGATTTGGCCTGTGGACTACTGTTTGCTGATCCTTACTCTAGAACTTATCCTAAGCTGGTGATCACTTCGGTTGTGTGTGTGTGTGTGTGTGTGTGTGTGTGTGTGAGGTCATTCCACAGATACAGGGTTTCTAGTGTGCTAAATTGGCTAAAGTAGGCATCCTCAGAAATTTGCAAATATTACTTTAAAAGGTTTAAGTATAAAGAGAATACTTCATCCTACTTACTCCTTAACTGCTAACAAGGTGAAGTGCTGGATACAAAGGTGAATGAGGCCAAAGGGTAAAGTAGTATGTTTCAGATATAGGAGCAAAGAGAACAAAGTCTCAGAGGTGGAGAGGGGCAGGTTCTTTTCATGCTAGACTAGGACAGAGGAGGAAGACAAACGATGAAGAAACAACATGGCGGTAAATATGATGTGAAACCCAAAGAAATTCATACAAAATCCATAATTTTTAAAGAGTTACACTAACGAAAGTACACTACAAAGAAAGTTTAAGAAAAAAGCCTTCCAGATCCACCCCTAACTTTCTAAGGGAAATATGTTGAAAAAGATACTCAGTTGAATAAAAGGACATTTTTGTGTAAAAGAAGGACAGATTTCAAGGGGTAGAACCAAAAGCAGGGGAAAACACTGGTGTAGAGAACCACAACCAAAAAGAGAATGGAACCCTCAGCAAGGAACATTCACGACCCATGAAGTAAGGGAACCTGACAACAGGTTCCTGCTGGATTTCAAAATTGCTAAAAACTTACTACTGTGAACTTCCTATTGCTCCCCTTTTTGAACGGGAGTGTCTACTATGGTTATCCTGCCCTGTATATTGTGTGCCGGGTGTAAGTAAGATATCTTTTTAGTTCACAGGTCTCTGGATGGAAAGGAGCCACACCAGAGAACCCTCACAGGCATCAGAACATGATGCAGATAACACGATCATGGACTCTGAGCCTCATGCTACAATTAGGATGAGAATTTCTTTCGGGAAATGTCCATGAATGCAATTTGTAATGTGGGAGCCATGTGAGTAATTGTAGTCAGAGACAAAACTGCAGTAGACTGTTAGCAAAAATAGCTATTAACAATTCCTCTCATTCTTGAATGCTCATTTTACAATGTGACTTTGCAGCTCTTCCCATCCAGAAGTGGAATCCCCAGCCAACAGGTGGGATTAGAGTAACCTAGAATTCCAATTGAAAGAAGACCTAGAAGAGGCTAAAGGGTATCCTGATTGGCGATTTACCAGTTTTGAGCAGGAATAAATCTTCTCTGAGGAAAACTTACAGAATCCCCAATTAAGAACCAAAGGGACTCACACCAATTAAGTTCAAGCAAGGAGCTCACAATAAAAGTTCAAATATACAAGAACGCAAACTGTTATGAACTAAGAGTCACAGGAAACAAATAATAGATTTTAGGACTGCAGATGTTAGAAATGTCTAGTTAGACTACAGAACGAATGTTCATATAACATTTAAAGAAATAATGTGAACAAAATCATAAAAATGCCAATCAACAAAAGGTATTAGGAATTAACAAATGAATTTTGGGGACAATGGAATGACGTAAATAGTACAATTGTTGAAATAAAAAGAAAACACCTTGACTGAAAGGTTAAACAGAAGAAATAGAGAGCTGGAAGATACACCTAAATAAATTACCGAGAATGTGGCAAAGAAAAAATAGGGAAATGGAAAAATATAAAGAGATAAGGAGGATAGCATGAGAAAGTATTATATATAATTGGAGTACCTCAAAGATAGAAAAGAGAGATTGGAAGAAAGACAATATTTAAAAAGAGGTAATGATTGTGAACTTTCTAGATTCATGAAAACCAGTAACCTGTAGACTCAGGATGCACCAAGTAGCCCAAGCAGGATAAATAAAAAGAAATCCACCTAGTACTTGGCGGTGTAGCTGCATAACACCAAAGACTCTTCGAAGAGATAGACATCAGAGAAAGAAGAGATCACCTAGAAAGGAACAACAAACTTCTCACAAGCAACAGTGGGATTCAGAGAGGGTATTTTAGTATCTTTCAAGTTTTGAAAGAAGAAAAATGGTATCAATCTATAATTGTATACCTAGCACAACTAATTTTTAAGAATACAAGTTGAAGCTCAACCTGGAGCTGGGCTGCCGTGAGTCACCGGCGACGGCGTAGGCTGCAGCCCCTGCTGCCGTGGGTTGCCATGGGCTACCGTGTGTACCAGCAGCCAGCGTGAGCGGCCAGCAGCCGCAGTGAGCAGCCGTGCAGAAGCCGGCGACTGATCTGCCTCGCCTGGGAAGAGCACAATGATGGTGCCAACTTGGGCCAGTGAAGCAACGTCCTCCACAACTAGACTGAAGAACAAAAGGACAGCAACTTGTCTGTTCCCCTTCCCCCAATTCCCCAGCGCTGTTCCCATGCCCCAATAAAAATCTTAAAAAAAAAAGAAAAAGAAAAAAAAAGAATACAAGTTGAAAAAAGTAAAATGCACTGAAAATGAAGAAAACAAACCACCATTACTTAAAGATGTCTAAATCAGGGGTTGGGCAAACTTTTTCTGTAAAAGGCCAGATAACAAATATTTTAGGCTTCATGGGCCATGTGGTTTCTGCTGAAACTACTCAACTCTTCACAAATGAATGGTGTGGCTGCATCCCAATAAATCTTTATTTATAAAACCAGATAGCAAGGCCAGCTTTGGCCTGCTAGCTCTATTTTGGCCTCGTGGTGTAGATAAAAAACCCAAATTTATATATAGTAAAATCATTAAAAAATTAAATTTTAGCAAGGTAACTAGCTACATAATCAAAATACAAAATTCAATTTCATTTCTGTGCATTAGTAACAAAGTTAGAAATTTTAACTTAAAAAAAACCCCACTATGTTGATGGACTTTGAGGGCATTATGCTAAGTGAAAAAAGTCAAACAGAAAAGACAAATACTGTATGATCTCACTAATATCACAACAACAAAAATTTTGTAACTATGGTGATAAATGTTAATTAGGCTAATTGTGGTTATCATATTTCAATATATACAAATATTGAACCATTATGTTGTACAACTGAACTTAAGTAACATAATGTAACACTGTATGTCAATTATACCTCAAAAAAAAGGCAATGTACTGAATCTATAGATGAATTTGGAGAGAACTGAGAGCTTTGTAATATTGTCTTCTTACCCAGGAATGTAGTATGTCCATTTACTTATGCCTTTTTAAATGTCTTTCAATCAAGTTTTATAACTAAAAAAAAAAAAAAAAATTATGTTTAATAATAACAAATATTTTGAGGTATGTAGGAATAAACCAAATCAAACAAAAACAAAACAAAGAAAATGAAAAGCTTTGGGGGGAAAGTAATACATTTTATGAGGCATTATATAGAAGAATACCAAAATAAATGCAGAATTATTTCGTGTTCATGAACAGGAAGATTCAGTATCATAAAGATGTCCAATCTTTCCAAAGTAATACAACAATATAATCATGTCTCCAACAGGGTTTCTTGTGGCACTTGTCAAGCTGATTCTAAAATCTGGAAGAACAATGAGCCAGAAACTGTTGAAGTAAAGGGAGGGGGTACTTGCCCTATCAGATATCAAACCTTACTGGCCCTACCACATAGGAGGATCCTGGTAGTGGGAGAACACAGACATTGTAGGATTCTCCCAGGATCACAGGAGTAGCGCTTAGAAGGAGGAGGTATCTTTTTGAAGCTTGGTGAATAAAGAAAAGGAAGAAAGAAATCATAAAGGCTCTTTTGAAACAAAGTGGTATCACAGAATCAGAAGTAGAAAGCCCCCCATGTATCATTTAGTAAAGAAGCTGCATTTCACTACATCAACAGAAGAGGGCATTCTTGAACTAAAAAACAGTCAACTTTTCTTCCTGGCCCCATAGAATTACTTGTAATAAAAAAAATTCTTAGGACATTTAAGCAAATTTGAATACAGAAGTGCTTAAAAGGAGGTAAGTATATATTGGGTTGTCGGAAAAGTCATGATGCATTTTTGCAACGAAAAACAGAAAAATAGAACATGACTTTTCTGACAACCCAATAGTTTAAGAATAAATTTAGGGAAAATAAAAGGGCTAAAGGAACAAGTTAACTAACATCACAAAGAAATCAGACAAATCCAGAAAATGGAACAATCTGAAAGACCACTGGCCTACACTTTTCAAAAAAGTCAATGTCTTGGGTATAAAAATTGGTAAGGGGGCTTTTTTATACAAAATATTATGGAATTTTCTTGCATTTCATAATAGTGTTACGGTTATAATGGAGCATGACTTTAAGTCTTACGAGGTATATATTAAATATTTATGGCTGAAATGTCATGATGTCTACAATTTACTTTGCAATTATTGAGATTTTAAAAAAGAATATGTGTGGGACTACATCTATAGGGAGAGAATTAAAACAAATATGGCAAAATGAAAATTATTAAATCTAGGTGATGAGTGTTCACTGTATGTCATCTTTGCTATACACTCTAAATTGTTCATAATAAAAAGTTTGGGAAACACTCACTATAAAGCTAGAATAGGTATGGATAAGTAAATCAGGAAAAAAAGAAACTACATAAACTAACCAAACTACAAACAGTAATATCTCAATTAAGTGAAGTAAAAAATGTTTTATTTAATTACATGGCCATTAACTGGCCATGCATAAGGAAGAAAATAAATTAAAATGGATATATTGCCACCTTATACAAAAATAAATTCCAGATAATTTGAATAAACTAAATGTAAAATAATTCCAGAAGGTCTCCCTGATGCCTAACATGAAGCTTTGCACTTAGTAGGCTCTATACAGCTGTATAAGGACAATAACTTATCTGTAGAGAGATTGGGTCTTTAATTTGACTATTAATTTCAATCAAAACAGTTTGGCTGTTTATATTATTTTCTCCCTTCTCTTAAACATTATGAATGCTTCAAAAACTAAACCTTGCACAATGAAATTTCTTTATTGCTTTAAGTTTTGCATAACAAAATGGAGGTCAAAGAAAAACGTTACAGCAAAACAGGTTCTTTTTTTTTTTTTTTTAGCTGAGCCATCCTGCCACCTGTTGGTAGCTCAGCAGCTGCTCAGCTCGGGCCAGGACTCGAACCGCTGTTGCTCAGAGCTCAAACTCTTGAGCGAGCTCTTAACCAACTGAGCCACTCAGCCAGCCCCCAAAACATATTCTTATACATAGTAGGCAACTAGGTAATTTACTGGTTTATATTAATAACATTGGCTGCTTACTCGAATCATATTTACCTTAAAACCAAAGTTAAGATAGACAGTACCAAGGCATCTTATGATGTATAGTGAATGATATGGGATTTACAGTAATTTAAGACAGAACGGTGACTGGCCAATCTCTAAATTCCAAATATAAGTCATATATTGTTTTGCTATAAGGGATAAAAATAAGAAATAAGTATCACATGCAGTATTAATTAGGGGATGACCCAAAGATGATTCAAGAAGAAGCCTTTGAGAGTGGGCCAAGCACTGGGTTCTCATTTCATCTCTGCTAACAACTAGCTGTCTGATCTTGGATACATCATTTAACTCTCTGAGGCTAAGTCTCTTCATCTGAATTGGGATCAGATCATCTCTAAGTCCCCTCTAAGGCTAAATAAAACCTGTTGGGTTTAGTATCTTTTGATGTCATTAGGGGAAGAGGGAAGAAAACAAAACACACAAACAGAAAAGTTATTTGGTTTCATATAAAGCTCAAAAACAAGAAATTGATGTTTACCAGTTAAAAATTTGGATTCTGGGGTCGGCTGAGTGGCGCATTGGTTAAGAGCTGGCTTGGGACACCAGAGGGACCGGTTCGGATCCCACATACGAGGGCCAGTGACACTGCCCTCTACAGCTAAGATGCTGAACAACAGCTCAACCTGGAACTGGGCTGCCATGAGTCACGGGCGACGGCGTAGGCTGCAGCCCCTGCTGCAGTGGGTTGCCATAAGCTACCGTGTGTAGCCAGCAGCCAGCGTGAATGGCCAGCAGCCGCCGTGAGCGGCCGTCCAGAAGCTGGCAACCGATCTGCCTCACCTGGGAAGAGCACAATGATAGTACCAACATGGGCCAGTGAAGCAACATCCTCCACAACTAGACTGAAGAACAAAAGGACAGCAACTTGTCTGTTCCCCTTTCCCTGATTCCCCAGAGCTGTTCCCATCCCCCAATTCCCCAATAAAAATCTTAAAAAAAAATAAATAAAATTGGATTCTAAGATTAAACAAAAATTCTGTGAGATTTGTTTTATTAAATATATACTGATTCTCATCATCTTTATTTGTTTAAAACAACTTTGGTGTTTGTGTGATAGAAAAAATGGAAACAATTAGCATAATTTGTGGAAAATAGATATTTAGACATTCTTACAACCTCAGGTCAGACATAAATAAAACAAATATAAACTATCCTAATAAGTCCTACTGGATTTGAAAGGGTGGTAATTACCCAATTAAAAGATTTGGAAATTAAAAAAATTTTTAAGTAGTCTAATAGAGAGAAATAAGAGAGAAATACTCTGTCCACTTGAATGAGTGAGAGAGAATAACAGAACTTTGAGAATTGATGATCTGGCCAATGAGTGTCTCAATGATTATATACAAGCTTCAATGACAAATCACTAACCTCAAAATCTGGTACTAATTATAAACAATAATAATTGTATCATCTAATTCAATCTTTATTTTTAAAAAAAAATAGGAGCCAAAATAATTGGTACAGAAATAGGGATATTATAACTCAGAAAAATGAACTTTAAAAAGACCATTTCAACAACAACAAAAATACTAAAAAGCATTTCTATTTATAATGAAAAATTGCATGTTTGCTCATTTCCAAATATTCCATTTTTCTGGGAATAATTCTAGAGCTTTAAAATGACATATTTATAGATGCTGAAAGGCAGTGATCATTACTGTAGATTATAATCTCAGCTATTAATCTAGAAGAAGCCTTATTTACCCAGGGAGATCAGCGGGTAGCAGTACAGCCCAGTGCTTTTCCTGCTTTGTCCACTTATGAGATGCATGACCCTGTGCAAGTTACTTAACTTCTCCAGACTTTAGTTTGCTCATCAGTAAAATCAGGATAATAAAGTATCTCACTCAGGGGTTTTGAGGTTTAAATGAAAAAGTATATGTAAAAATACTCAATAATTTTTGTTAAATTATTACCTAAAATACTACAGAGAAATAAGTATTTGAAACAATTAGGTATTTTCAGCAATTGTACTCCAAGCCATTGAGCCTAAAAGAAAAGGGGGGAAATGTATTTACCTAAATTCCTATAATTACAAATGTTATTCAGAAAATGGTCTATTTAAGGAAATTCACTTTACCCTTATTTGAATTAGTAAAAGCACAAAGGTAACACTTTTGACACCCACATCCTATGAGTTTTTATAGCAATGGCATATTGGTATAGAGAAACCCATAACCCTTTAAAAAAAATTTTCCTTGGCTTAAAGGCCACACATTTATGAGAACAGGCTGGACCACTGAACCAAAGGACAAAAGCAAAATGAACACACACTGAAGATTAAACACAGGTCCTATTGGTTTTAATTAATTGGATAGGATACTTTGCTAAAAATAGCATACATCTCTTTAATCTTGACATATATCTTTGGGACAAGTAAATTAAACTCTCAAACTTCAAAAGCAGATTCAGTCAGGATTCCAAAGAAGCTCATTTTATTTTTATTTCGGTATTCTTACTAGAAAAAAATTTGAGAAACTCAGTGAACTGTGATGGGCGTATGCCACTATCATGTACCACCTACTATACTCCTTTAATTAGTAGCCAGTTATACCTATGTGTTCATTATATACCTAGGAGTAGCAAATGAAATGCCTGGACGAAATCACCATTATATTCCATATAAATTTATGAGAAAGAAAATGTATAGTCTAGAGAATAAAACAGTTATAAAGAAGAGACAGGGCAACCCTCAGGTATTTAAAAGTATCATGATAAATACATCTTCTCTGTTTGTTATAAGGAGGGAGATTTTACTGTAATATAAAAAATAATTAATTTACCCAGAATTGAAATGGCCTTATAACCTTTCTGGAGGACATTATAACAAACTGAAGAACATGAGAAATCCCTGCACTTTTTAATTCAGTAAACTTTAGAAATTACTCCAAGGAAATAATTGGAGATGTGCAAAAGATACACATAAAAGAATGATGGTACAGGGCTGGCCGAGTGGCGCGATCGTTAAGAACTGGCTTGGGACGCCAGAGGGCCCTGGTTCGGATCCCACATATGAGGGCCAGTGACACTGCCCTCTATAGCTAAGATGCTGAGCAATAGCTCAACCTGGGGTTGGGCTGCCCTGAGTCGCCGGTGATGGCGTAGGCTGCAGCCCCTGCTGCAGTGGGTTGCCATGGGCTACCGTGTATAGCCAGCAGCCAGCGTGAGTGGCCAGCAGCCGCAGTGAGCGCAACTTGTCTGTTCCCCTTCCCCCAATTCCCCAGCGCTGTTCCCATCCCCCCAATTCCCCAATAAAAATCTTTAAAAAAAAAAAGAATGATGGTACAGTTTATAACAGCAGAAAATGCTGAAAGCAACCTAGATATTATTTAGCCATGAATAGTTTTCAATTAATAACTTAAGATAATGAGAAAATGTTCACGGTAAAATACAAGTAAGAAAAAAGGTATACAAAAAACTACATAATGAATGGTAACAATTCTGTCGTCCTAAGAAAATATTTGCATGTGTAAAAATAATTGGAAAAGTAATTATAAAAGTAATTGGAAGAAAGTACATCATAATTTATCAGCTGATTATTTCTACATGTATTGCAGGTGCTTTTTGTTCCAAATTTTAATCCATGAGCACATTACTTTTTTTAGTTAGAAGGGACAACTCCCAATGTCCCTTCTAACTAAAAGAGTCTACAATGCTAAGAAACTTTCTACAACTAACTTAAAAATCAATAAGCCTCTACCAAGAACAGAAAATCTAAAGTTAAATTTCCAAAGAAGGACTGACAGCCAAAAATGGCATTAATTCTGAAGGAATATCAATATTGTCTGGCTAGTAGCTCTTTTCTTAGATAGAAAATGGGCAGTGAACCTAAATGGGCTGTGGCAAACAAAACAAATGCAGAATGAATCTGCAAGTGCCAAAAGAAGCAGGGGGAGGAAGAAGGAATAATGGGCTGTCCCTTATTTTTACCAAAAGGGCCACTGCCTAGATGATGATATAATCTGTGATTAACATAGTATAGTGATTAATGACTACAGTCACAAAAGCTACCTATCATTTTCATTTCTGGTAGGACTACAATCCAGAGAAGGGTGGGGTGGGAATGTGGCATTAAGAAAGTCCTATTTCTTTAAAAAGAATATCTGATTTTATTAATTTAATTAACACCAGAATTAAGTGACCCTCAGTAGGTAAGCTACAATTTCAATTTTCACCTAAGAAAGAAAGTAAAACATGAAAAACAAAGTTAATTATAAATCACTGGCTCAGATTCATAAAAATATTAAATACTATCACCATGCATTTTAAGCATTAATTCATTTTAAGTCAAATAAGACAGCTTCATGAAATAATTATCATATTGTAGATTAGAAATCTATAACTCAAAATCAGAAAAAAGAAATCCCTCTCATGATAACTAAAGGTTACAAAAGAAGCATGGAATGTCATATACTTTTTATCAGAGATAAGAATGCATAATAGAAAATGTGTAATAGTTTATAACTAACATTTGGATGAGAATACACTCCTATAATTGCAAAACTGAGAAAATAATTAAAATTAAAATACCAAATTGTGAATTACTCAAAATATCCAGAGAAATCAGTAAGAAGACATTTGTATTTCACAGTATTTTATTTATCTATTTACATGCATATAAATATATAAGTAAATAGGTATATATTTATACATATGTGTGTATATACATATACCATTAATATCATCATCTTTCTTGCTCGTTACATGACACATTAAAGATAGTTAGCATGAAATATTTATGATAGTTTTCCTATATTAAGAATATCATATGACTTGGAAAATAACGTTTGGTTCTATGGAAGGATCAAGAGAACACAACTTACAGACCTGATCAAAATATAGAGTGTATTTTTCTTTCCTTTTTGTTTTTAATAAATGAATGACAGCCAAAAAGAGAAAAAACAAAATCCTCAAGACCATGATTTCCCCATCAGTTATCATAAATAGGGAAAAAAATCTCTTTTCCCAAATTATATCTAAAACACAAGTTTATTCACAAAAAATGGAAAGGAAAAAAAAAAACCTACTGTCCTTTCAGCTTTAAATATTTACCCTTATTCAGATAGGAGTCATTCTATCAGAAAGACATAGCAGAAACTAGCACCTGAAAAGTACTCATGGCTTTTTAATTAGTATATGAAAAAATACTCATTAAAAAAATTTAAGATAAACAATATTCTAGAAACAGTTCTAATATGATCAAAGAATGTACTATGTGAACCATAATTGCATAAAGCCTGTTTTGTTTCTATTTATTATTATCTAATCCAGAAACCATTTTTGAGGCAATTTTACTTGACCACCACCCATTTCCTATTGTGACAAATGATTCAATACCCAGTATCTGCAACCATTTTTTTCAATGTGGGAGTATTTAAGACTCACTACTGAGATGAATATGCAAAAACATCACATAAAACAATATTTCTTTACCAACTAGATAGCACCTGAAAATTAACAGCCAAATTCTGAAAGACCTGCTTTCTCCTTAAAAATAAAAAACACCAACCCCCAAAATTCCCTTAAACATCTCCCTTTAAAAACAGTATGTGAAAAATAAATACGCTCCAGAAAACACTAATTCACATATGTTCTGATAGGAAATAGAAATATACAATATTTTAAACATTTTCAAAAAGGCAGCACATTCTTCTGTGTGTTGCAACAGACTCCAGATCTGCAGTCGTGCTGCAGTCATGAATAAACATATTCCTCCAAAGTTCTAAGTGTGTGTGGCCATATCAAGGGCATGAGGCATGCACATCAGATTGAAATGGATTTACGTTACCTCCAACCTTAGGGCCACCTGCTGAACCAGGCTTCCTCGCACTGTTGACAGGATTTCCGGATGTTTTAGGTGCAGGAACCTTGAAGGCTGAAGAAGCTGATGATGGCCTATTTCCATCCACTGATTCTTCATCATCAAAGCTTTTATCTGTACAAAGCATTAGAAGAAAATGTATTTTAAGAGAACTAAGCTCTGCTCCATTTTCCCTAAGGCTCAAAAATCAAATAAAGCTATATAAAATCATAGCTTTGTAAGATATACATATATATATATAACAGAAAATAAACTCCTTTGAATAAGCATTTATATACTGGCTAACCCAGTGTAATTTAAAATAAGATTGCAATATTATCATATTTCCTACCTATATGTAAAGTCAAAACATAAAACCAAATACATTATCTCTAAAAAAAGAAAAAGCATTTTTCATTTTTTTGCTATTAATGTAAGCATTTTCTGTCAGCTCCTCCCATAGTGCATCTTCCAACACACCCTGCCTTATTCCTTTTACCCAGATTCTGCAACTTACAATCACAGATCCGTTTGCAAATCAGTCGCCTCATTCCTCTGAAAGCTCTTAATTTTCCTCACCCTAGGATGCTCCCAATGGTTCACATGGCCAAATACAGTAGATCTGACACTAATCAAAGAGTCTACCAAAAATAGATAGAAACAACCACAGAACCACCACTGAGGTTTGTGCCGGCATTTTTCTTTCTCTTCTCTGCCCTAGGTACTGTAACAGCCAATCAGCTACAAGGTGACATCATCTTATGGCAGCTACTGCTAGATGAAAGGTAAAAATTCTCCATGTATTTAAAAAATTCTCTATGCAGCTTCAATCTTATTCTGTATCAAAATTTCAAAGGCATTCAATAATAAAGGTTTATAAGCCTAAATCTGAAGTCTCCTATTTAATTTACATGAAAATTTATACAAATAGAAAAATATGGTTTTAAACAATATTCATTCTGCTGGGGTGCTTATTATTGCATCAGTAAAACAAGGAATATCACAGTGCTCATTAGTGTGCATAATTAACTCTGTAATCTGCTGTTTATTTAGGCCATAGAAACTAAACTGAACAATTTGTTCTCATAAATGATTCTAAAATAGTCTACAAAGCTCCTTTTAGAATATTTATGAATGACCATGCTAGTAACATCTCCTTGCATAAAATGAAACACCCCCACATCCACCTTCTCTCCCCCCAAATCATAAGATGTGTGCATTACACTAGTCTGAGAAGATGGTTTTCTCTAGGACCCTGCACAAACCAGCCAAGACAAACAAGATGGGCGAGGCAGAGGCAGCTTTCCCACAGGCTTCAGATCAATAAGCCAGACTCTTCTCCTTTCAATCAGCTCCACTTACTCATGCAAATACCCAAATCAACTAGGAATAAAATCATCCCTACAAAGACATTCTTCAGGTCCTACTACTAAATGTGCATTTAAAGGAAATACCAAACAAGAGTTGAAAGACTGTTTTATTAGAAACAAGAGTCAAATAGACACCCTAATATAAAGCCACATTCCATCTCACCAAGTGTTTTTCTTAAATAGCACAACTTGTAGGAAAAAAGTACCTTCTAGTTAAAAAATATTTTTTTTCCTTTTTAGCATACTACTATTAGGAAATCAGTTCGGATCAATTAAAACCTATGCTCTATATAGAATGCTGTGCTAAAAACATTAATACAATTCTAAATCAACTTTTTTGCCACTACATGCAAAAACTGTAGCTAAGAGAGAGACAGTAGACACACAGAAATCTACAGAAAGATGCAACACGAAGTATCCCGAAGTTCCCATGGAAACAGTGCTCTATTTCTACAAACACACAAGAACTGAAAAGAGTAAATGTCTCTACCATTAAAAAAAAAAATTAACTCTTAACTACTGGGAAATTAATTTTTAACTTTATATCAAAATAAGGCAGAGAAAAGTATAAGTATGTAGCTCAATGAATTTTCACAAAATGAACATCCTAGTGTATCTGGTCTCCAGACCAACAGATCATTATTGGCATCCTGTGAGGATCCTCTCTAAAGCCACCAAAGTCACTATTTCCTATCAAAGCCACCTAGTCGTGAATTCTAACACCATAAGTTGGTTTTGCCCATTTTGAACTTTATATAAAAGGAATCATACCATATGTACTCTGGTACCTAGCTTCTTTTCACTCAATATAATGTTAGGAAGATTCATTTTCATTCCTTATAGTTTTCTAGTATATGAACCTGCCACAACTTATTAATATCCATTCTACTGTTGATGGACACTTGAGTTGTTGCTAGTTTGATATTATTATAAAATAGTGTTCCTAAAGAGTAAGCAAACAATGTTATAGGATTCCACTAAGGCTTTTACCATTATTGGGGAAGTAGTAAACTTCACTAGGTACATTTATTTTAGATTATAGTAAGTCAAAGATGCATAGTCACCTCTACAGCAGTGGTACCCGGACCAGCAGCTGAGCATCACCTGGCAATCTGTTAGAAATGCAAATTCTTGGGCCCCAAATCAAATCTACTCAATCAGAAACTCTGGAGATAGGAGCCCAGCAATCTGTGTATTGACAAGCCCGCCAAGTGATTCTTTTTTTTTTAAATTATTTTTTATTGTGAAATACACATTTTTTAGAATTAGTTTCAGCTGTACAACACAGTGCAATAGTTATACTTTTTACCCCTCGAAGTGACCACCCCCTCCCCCAATCTGCCGCCCCACTTCCCTCCAACATCATACATATCTATTACAAATCCCTTGACTCCCACTCCCACACTATACTCCACGTCCCATGACCATATATATATATATATATATATATATATATATATATATATATATATATATATATATATATATATATATATATAACAACCACTCAGTTATGCCACAGTAGTGCCAAAGAAGTGATCTGCGATATGTAAACAAATGGGCTGTTTTCCAGTAAAATGTTATGTACAAAACAGGAGGGCAGGTGGATTTGGCCTGCAAACAATAGTTTGCCAATCCTTGCTCTAGAGTAACCACTGAAATACATAAAGTAAAAGAAGAAAAATAATAAAAAATAATTGATTAATTAAAAAGCAAGAAAGTAAACAAATAGAAAGATAAGGGGATAAAATAGAGATAAAAGGTGGCAAAAATAAAACCAAACATAGGGGGTGCCAAAAAAATGTATACAAGTGGTCACTTTGGTCAACATTGCTCAAGCAGTAGTTTGCCATATTCAGAAGTATCTGGGTGCTGATGGTGACCACTTTAAACACCTCTTGTAATTGCAGAAGTCAAATGTGACTTGTATTCATTTTTTATTATCGGTATATATTGAGTACTACAATTTTAATAGTTTTCCTCTCTTAAAGTTTGTATACATTTTTTTGGCACCCTCTGTATATCAGTAACTATGTTAAATATAAATGAACTAAATATTCCAAGTAAAAGATTAAGACAGGGCCGGCTGAGTGGTGCATTGGTTAAGAGTTGGCCTGGGACGCCAGCTCTGAGTAGCAGGGCCCCGGTTCAGATCCCATATGAGGGCCAGTGACGCTGTGCCCTCTACAGCTAAGTTGGTGAACAACAGCTTGACCTGGAGCTGGGCTGCCATGAGTCAGCAGCGACGGCATAGGCTGCAATGGGGCTGGCCGGCATTGGGTCGTGAGCGGCTGTCCAATGGCCAGACAGAGACTGCCTCACATGGGTAGAGCGCAATGATAATACCAACATGGGCCAGTGAATCGACGTCCTTCACAACTGGACTGAAGAACAAAAGGACAGCAACTTGTCTGTTCCCCTTCCCCAATAAAATCTTAAAAAAAAAAGATCAAGACAGAATTTTCAAAAATAGGTTGCTTAAATGAAATACACTTTACATATAAAGTCACATTAAAAAACAAGTAAAATGCTGGGTCCGGCCGAGTGGCTCCATTGGTTAAAGGGCGAGCTATGAGCAACAGGGTCACTGGTTCGATTCCCACATGGGCCAGTGAGCTGCACCCGAGCTGAGCTGCCAGTGAGCTGCCAAAAGGTGGCAGGATGGCTCAGCTGGGGAGAGCATGTGCTCCTAACTACAAGGTTGCCAGTTCGACTCCCACATGGGATGGTGGGCTATGCCACCCACAACTAAGATTAAATACAGAACCCTGAACTGAGGGGCGCAAGCTGCCGACAGGCAGCCCGATAGTGACTGGACTTGGAGCTGATCTAGCTGCACCCTCCACAATTAAGACTGAAGAACAACTTGGCTGTTTCCCTTCCCCAATTCCCCAACACTGTTCCCGTTCCCCAATTCCCCAATAAAATCTTTAGAAAAATAAAAAATAAATAAATAAATAAATAAATAAAAGTAAAATGATAGAGACAAACCGTGGCAAACACCAACCAAAAGAAAGTTGGTGCAGCTATACTAACTTCAAACAAAGCACCTTGAAGAAGCATTACTAGAGATAAAGAGAGGCTGTTAATAATGATAAAGGGGTCACTCCAACAGGGAAAAAAATCAGAACCCTAAAATTTTAAAACAGCTTCAAATACATAAGGCAAAAAATGAAGATCTAAGAAAATAGACAAATCTACAAACATAGAGAGAAATAAATCATCTACTTCCAATAAAGTTCTATCTTTTTTAACAGTAAGCTAAAAGAATTCATAAAATTACAGCATCAAAAGCCTCAAATTAAAAATACTTTGTAGGGACAGCCGGTTAGCTCAGTTGATTAGAGCGCCACCAAGGTTGCCGGTTCGATCCCCACATGGGCCCTCCACAACTACTGGGTTGTTGGAAAAGTCATGATGCATTTTTCCAAAGAAAAACAGAAAAAATACGTCATGACTTTTCCGACAACCCAATAGATTGGAACAACTACTTGACTTGGAGCTGATGGGTCCTGGAAAAACACACAGTTTCTCAATTGAAAACAAAACAAACAAAAAAAAAACACACCAAAAACAGGGCCGGCCGAGTGGCGCGTTGGTTAAGAGCTGGCTTGGGACGCCAGAGGGTCCCGGTTCGGATCCCACATATGAGGGCCAGTGACACTGCTAAGATGCTGAACAACAGCTCAACCTGAAGCTGTGCTGCCGTGAGTCGCTGGCGACTGCGTAGGCTGTAGCCCCTGCTGCAGTGGGTTCCATGGGCTACTGTGTGTAGCCAGCAGCCAGTGTGAGCGGCTAGCAGCTGCCTTGAGCAGCCGTCCAGAAGCCGGCGACTGATCTGCCTCGCCCTGGAAGAGCGCAATGATGGTGCCAACTTGGGCCAGTGAAGCAACGTCCTCCACAACTAGATTGAAGAACAAAAAAACGACAGCAACTTGTCTGTTCCCCTTCCCCCAATTCCCCAGCACTGTTCCCATCCCCCCAATTCCCCAATAAAAATCTTTAAAAAAAATTTTGTAATTTATTTAGAGGTTATAAATATTCTAGGCTTAAACATATTTTCTTACTAATTATAAAATATCAGAACAAATCAGTTATATTGCTGCCTAGCACCTATCACTTCCTGAAATAGATTCTTTCACGAGTGAACTAGAAGCTAGACTGGAAGCGGGCAGGAAGTTTGTCTTCTTTATGCCAGAACCCTAGGATTGGATAACTGTTATAGCTAACTCTTCTTCCTGCTTTCCACCTTTGCTCTCCCCTCCCCCTGGGGTTTATTCTCAACGTAATGTCCTGAGTTGAACAAAGTCATATCACATCGCTGCTCAAAATCCTTCTAAAAAGACCTAGCAGGACTCCAAGATCTATAAGACCTTAGATATCACGTGGGTCTATCTAATCTCATCTTCTCCACACTATACCCACCTTTCTCTTCAATCCAGCTTCACCAGCTTTCTTGCTGCGCCTCCTACCAGGACCTCTACACTAGATCCCTTTGCCTAGAATGCCTTTCCTCTTCATACCCACACTATTTACTCACTTCCTTCAGATCTTTATTCATCTATTGCTTTCTCTGGATATTAAAATCGTTAAGTCTTTCAATGTTCTGACACTACTGATCTACCTCTACACCTCCATCCTTTATTTCTGTCTCTAGCACTTACCATTTATATATTTTACTTATTTTGTTTATTATCTCTCTCCTCCCACTGAAATGTATACTCTATTAGGGTGAGAACTTTTGTCTATTTACCCACTTTCGTATCTCCAACATGTGGAATAAGGTTCAGAAGGGCACATTTCATAGTCTTACAGAGATTTTCAGTCTCCAATAAAAGCATTAGTATGTTATTTGAAACAAAACTGCAAAGGCAAACAAACTATAACCACTGGATAAAATATACATAAAAAAATAACTGAAAAAATAGTAAGAAATATAAGGATAAAACGGACTTCTATTCTGAAGGCCTTGTGGGGCAAAGGGAACAAAATTCAAAACCCACATAAGATGCAGAGCCTAACAGGAGGCTCTTCCCAAAAAAACTGGTATACCAAACGAATATATAGTTTACCCTTGAGCAACACAGGTTTGAATTGCGCTGGTCCTTATACAGGGAGATTTTTCTTTTTTTTAAATTGGGGAATTGGGGGATGGGAACAGCGCTGGGGAATTGGGGGAAGGGGAACAGACAAGTTGCTGCCTTTTGTTCTTCAGTCTAGTTGTAGAGGATGTTGCTTCACTGACCCAAGTTGGCACCATCATTGTGCTCTTCCCGGGCGAGGCAGATCAGTCGCCGGCTTCTGGACGGCTGCTCACGGCGGCTGCTGGCCATTCATGCTGGCTGCTGGCTACACATGGTAGCCCATGGCAAACCACTGCAGCGGCTGCAGACTAAGCCGTCGTGGCGACTCACTGCAGCCCAGCTCCAGGTTGAGCTGTTGTTCAGCATCTTAGCTGTAGAGAGCATTGTCACTGGCCCTCATATGTGGGATCTGAACTGGGGCCCTCTGGCGTCCCAAGCCAGCTCTTAACCAACACGCCACTCAGCCGGCCCTACAGGGAGATTTTTCAATCAATATCTGTACTGTTTCAATGCGTGGGTGGGAGCTGCAGATGTGGAGGGTATACTGTGCGCATGGAGCTCCCCCATTTTATATAGGGGTCTTGAGCATTTGCAGATTTGGGTATTCATGGAACTCAATCCTGGGGTCCTGGAACCAATCACATGTGGATGCTGACGGTAGTTAAGTTTTGGGGGATTCAAAAGTTATATGCAGATTTTTTACTGCACGGGATAGGGGGAGAGGTGTATAGTTAGTTGTTCAAGGGTTAACTGCACTCTCAACGTTAAAGTGAACCATAAGTAAGCCTTTACCATCTTATAGTCTTTTATTCTTTTCAAACTGAGAAGTAAATCAAATGGAGTACTTCATTAAGGTCAAACGTTATGCAGTCGAGACACTCAAGCCCTTATACTGGCAGACTCACATATGCAGTAGTGCCAAGCAACAGCCAAAGCCAATGTAAAATTTTCCTGGAAGCAAGTCTTTGGCCCCACATTATTTGCACAAATAATTTGGTCACTCAGCATGACAGGAAACAAGACACCATGAGAAAGAATAAACAGAAAGAAATAAACAATAGGAATGGATCCACTTCAAATCCTAGAATTATCAAGCAAAAACTATAAAACACCTACACTTAGAAGCTTTACTAGGCAACCCTGAAAATAACTTCAGGGATGAGAAAATCATTAAAAAAGGGACAATTTTTTTGAACAACCACAGAGAACTTCTAGAAATAAAAATACAACAACTGAAATTTAAATTCATTGGGCAGGCATAACAGATTAGACACAGCTCAAAAGATCCTTAGTGAACTGGAAGATAAAGCAGGAAAAAAATCACCTAGGATACATAGAGTAGGTGCTTTCATATTTACTGAATAAACAAAAAAAGGATCACATACAGAAAGCAACATACAAATTATAATTATGTTGATACCTGTGTTCGCACTCCACTATTTCACAAAACCCTCACAATAGTATGGTTTGGTGCAGAAACTGAACCAGGTGAACATATTAAAAAGTACTAGAGAATACAAACTAAAGTGAGCAGGCTGCAGTGGTTAGGTGTATGATGGATATGGAAAAGAAGGAGAGGAAAATGGGGAGAGGGGCTGAGAAGAGGAGAAAGAGACGGAGACAGAAGAGGAGATGGAGGAGGAGTTCATGGAGGAAGAAGAAATGGTGACAGAAGGGAGGAGGAGATGGAAATAAAGGAGGTGGTGGCAGAACAAGAGGAAATGGAGAAGGGGAAGAGGAGGAGGAGAAAGGACGCAGAGTGAGATGAGAGAAAGGAGAGAGAAGGGACAGGCAGAAAGAGGGGGAGGGAAACGAACCAAGTAGGCTAAGGCTTTACCTTATGTTGCCTTCATATTACACTTGGAAACTGCCCTCAGTAAGCACAGAGCTATTAGAGGCCCACAATTCTGTATCTGCATACCTGAAGGCCAAAATGCCCTGCAAGTCCAGCTTTAACTTGCTTTCCCTTTTTAAAATTCATTTGGCAGCAAAATCTGAACTGATTTAAACTCAGATTATGGCAAAACATGATGTAAACTGGCATGAGGCTATTAATTGCCTTTATTTAGCTTACTGTGAATTTGCATACATTTAACTGCAAACATATTAATGTGCTTGATTAGGAGGTGCAGCCCAAAACCCACCTGGAGTTATATAATATATGGCATACAACAATATTACTTCTTTAAAATCTGACATATTCTGAATTCCAAAACACAAGTGGTCCCCAAGGTTTCAGATAAGAAATTATACATTTATATTACCATAATTAAATGGCTATTGAAACTTTCCACTTCACTTTTATGGGTACATGTATTCTAAAACCTGAAATTGCTGCTTCTGAATGCATCTAAAAGATGAAAAACGGTTCCACTTTACATGGCAAACAAAAGAGCAAGCCCAAACTTTATACCACGTTTTATAAAAAAATCATTTTGTGTAGATTTTCTTCAGTGAACCAACCAATCAGTTCAGTAAGAGCCCACAACATCATGGTCTTCCATGTACAAAACATACTGTTTCACATTAAGTAATTTCTTACACCAAAGTTCCTCTTTTCACTTGAAGTTATATCCTTCCTTATTCTAATTAAAACAATGAGTAATAGGACTTTGGGTTTCTGAGCTGTTTTACACTCCTGCATGTCCAACAATGACCATGGTTTTATCTAATAGCTCTACTGGCAACTGATATTAGGACCATATTATACCATAGGTGTCTCAGAAAACCCAAATTTTAGTTTCCTGTACTCCCCACTCCCCTTTTACAATAGGATACTCTCCTTGGCTTTCCTCTGACCTCACAGGTCCCTCTAGCTCAGTCACTTCCTCCTTTACCCAACCATTAAATGTTGAATATTCTCCTTTTCGCCAGATTACACACTTTCTAAATGGCTTCATCCATTCCCAATAGTTTTAAGTACCTTCTTTATGCTGATCATTCTCACAAATATTTGTCTCTAGCCTAAACCATCTCCCAATTCCAGACCTATATATTCAACTGCCTACTAGACGTATCCTCCATGCATATTTCAAAGGCATCTCTTGTCTGACATGGGTACCTAACACCAATATCATTTCCAAACCTGTTCTCCCTGTATTCAGTAAATGACATCGCCATCTAGTCAGCTCAAGCTCACAAGGTGGGAGCCTCATTCCAAGTTCTCCTCTGCCCTGCATGGATCATCTCCCAACAGTTTTTGTTGAATATAACTCCAAGTTATATCTCAAACCCACCTACCGTATTTGCCGGTGTATAAGACGACTGGGCGTATAAGACGACCCCCTAACATTTTCACTCAAAATACAGAGTTTGTTATATACTCGCCGTATAAGACTACCCCCTCTTCCGCACACCTTAGGACTCCAAGATCTATAAGACCTTAGATATCAC
>NW_017731459.1:3378313-3442974 GCF_001890085.2 Hipposideros armiger | reverse complement strand
GAAGTGTACCTGGCGTATAAGACGACCCCCCACTTGGAGGCATATTTTTCAGGGCCAAAAAATCGTCTTATACGCCGGCAAATACGGTATTTCTCTTTATCTCTGCTGTCACTCCTAATCTAAAACCAAGCTAGTATCATCTTTATCTACATTGCTGCAACTTCTTAACTGGTCTCCTTGCTTCCATTCTTGACCTTCCAAATCACAAAGTAGACAATGCAATCCTCTAAGAAAAATAATTTGGAGCAATGGCAGCTGAAACCGTTAAGTGAAAAGGTGATGGGGAACTTTATACAAGGCTAGTAACACTGAGCCCACTGTTCAATATTAATATCACAAAGAACATCAGGCACTGTATGCTTTCTGACACAATACCTCCTACAAAAAATACACAATACCTCCTACAAAAATCGGTACTAAAAGAAACAAAAAAAAGTCAGAACTGATTGTGATCAAGCCATTGGCAGAATTTTCAATTTTCAGGAAACACAGGGGATACAAAAACATTAAAAAACAAAAACACAAAACCATCATGACAATGCAATCAATAAAATCTACTATGTGGGAAAACTTTACCTGACAGATGTTTTTTTTTCCTCAACAAATAAATGGCAAGAGGAGAAAAAGACAGACAACTGCTTCAGATGCATAGAGCCTTAAGAGATGTATCAATCAACTGCAATGGTAATTTTTGTTTGAATCTCAATTCAAATTATAAAGATATTTATGAAATAACTAAGGAAATCTTAACAATGAATATCTGATACTAAGGGTTAATTATTTAGATGTGAAAATGGTACTGTAATTGTCTTTTAAAAAGACATTTTACTTTATTTTATATGTGTGTTTTAGTACGTGTACATGTGTCCACACACACACACACACCCCAGTCCAGCAAGAGAGTAGGGCTGGAGAAGATAGATAGGAATACAGATGAATAAAAATGGGCTATGTACTGATAATTTCTTGAAGCTGGATAATGGGTGATAATGGAGGTTTATCACAAAATTCTCATTTCTGGGTATGTTTGAAAATTTTCCTTAAAAAAAAAATAATTTGAATCACTCTACTCTCCTGCTCAAAATTCTGCAATAGAACCCCCCAAAAATAATAAGCAACATCATAATAGCAAAGAAAATGAGGCAGGGCAGAGAGTATGTAAAAATCAGGATCTAAAAGATAGCAACAAATTCTCAGATGCAAATAAAAAGGATGGAAAAGGCTTTTGAAGAAGAACACCACAGCAAAACTGAAATGCTCAGAAGCAGAATGAAACAGCAGAGAGAACTGATCTACTTTGTAAAATGACAGAGAAGTGACAATTTCTAAGCCAGCAAGTACAGGAATTATGAGATATGAACGACTAAATATCTGGTAGAATGATCTCATCATTAAGCTCTTCCCACCACCAACTCAGGGCGCTCACTATTTTACATACAGGTTTGCACAAGCATGCTTACACATGTACGCATGCACACACACGATTCTGTAAAAATGGAACCACCGGAAAAGGAAAAAAGTTCTTGGAACCATTTGAACTTCTGTTTGCCAGAATGTGTTCTCAGCAGCATAGATAATCTTAAATAGTTAACTATTTTATTTATAAAAAATGAAGTCCATTCTACACAAAGTTTAAAAGAGGTCAAGAAATTTGATCAAGTCTTTAAAAACTTCTAGGTAGGTATTAACTTAGTTAAAACATTTTTGAAGACTTTTATTCTTTTCTTTAAATGACCCTTTAAAAATTCAAGACCTTTAATAGTTCAATGAAGTAAAGGGGCAAACACAATTTAAACCATTATTTGATATTAATAAAATTAAATAACATATTACATGACAGCATAATATCAAACTAAATAATAAATGCGGCTCATGACAAAGTTTATTTAGAACCTTTACCAAATCTAGTCATTTCAGGTAGTTAAATTTTCATGACAGCTACAGGTTGGTCATAACAGCTGCCAAGAATATCAACTATACCATTCTACACATACAAAGAGAAGATAAAAGCCGTTTCTTGACAATTCAGGTTCATTAGCAATATCATGTTTGAGGATATGTTGCTACTGGTACCAGACACCTTGCACCCACATGGGTAAATGGGTCTGTTTCAAGAAGGCTAAGATTTTCAGTATCAGTGCCCACTACTTACTGCCCATATTGCTGCTGAAATACCTAACCTTTTGTTCCTTGTAATTTACTTTTTCTCCTTACAGACTCTTTTTTTCCTTTTACCATTGCTCCTAGAGTTGCTTTATTTCAGTGATTTAAAGTACCCAATCCTAGTATATCATTCAGAATATTCCAGAGTATGGGAGAGGAGAGATTTAATTCAGCATTAATTTCTTACTATTGTTCCCTACCTGCAAAACCGGTAGTTACATGTCAATTTGGAGCCGTCCTAGAAGGCTTACCTCTCTAGAAAGCCAGGGTTGTAGCATCACTTGTATACATTTGTTATAAGATTTATGTTTGAAATAAGACTGTGTTGAAATGTTAAGTTTACAAATAGTCTATTTGCAACAAAACCTTATTTCTTTCCAGCTACTCCCCAGCATCACAAAAGGCCAAATTCCTCTCTTGAGGTTTTGAGGCAGGTTGCAGGGCTCAGGCCACATAATAATCCTACAGGTTTTTAACTCTATCTGGTTTGACTGCCGCGAGTTACATCACAATCATCTGACTACTTGGTTTTATCACTTTGGGTAAGGAAAAAGTCAACTGAACAGAAAAGCAACTGAAACTGCATTTGATAGTCATTATAGTGCTTCACGAATCCAAGTTTTCCAAGAAATAAAACTGCTAATGAAATCTTTCATGTGGACCTAAAGTTAAGCTTATATTTAATAGAGGCTCTATTAATAGCCAGAAAATATAAAGAGTAACTATAAATAAGCAACAAAGAAGTCAAATAACCAAAAAGCTGGCTAACGATGCGAGAAGACAATCCACAGAACATGAAACCCAAATAAACAAACATATGAAGATAATCAACCTTATTAGAAAGCAGAGATGTTTTTTAAAGGGTGAGTTATTTTTCATTCATCTGATAGGCAAAGTTTTGAAAGGTTAATAACGAGAACTGAAAAGAATACAGGATAGCAGGCACTGTCGGTGGTAAGGGGAAAGCCTCTTTTGGAAGAAATTAGCTATAGCTAATGCAATTTGAAATAAATAAAAACTTTGATCCAGAAATTCTACTTCTAGACTATTTTAAGATATATATGTGTGTACGTGTGTGTGTGTGTGTGTGTGTGTATACACATATGATTTGTACAAAGGTATTTATTTCAGAATCATTCAGAAAAATTGTATGTGATTAAACAATCTCAGATTCTATAAAAGAAATGCTTATGATACATCCATACTATGGAATTCTACGCAACAGTTCAAACAAATGAGGCAGTTACACATGATGACATAAAAAAAACAAAACATAACTGTATTGTTCTATTTAGTAGACATAGCAAATGGCAAAAATATGCTGAGAATATTTATGTAAACGCAGTCAAAACCAAACCACTTAATACTTAATATACATGTAAGGCACAGTAAAAGATATAAAAAGACAAACTCCATACTAAAAAGTGTTCATCTCTGCTTATACCTGGGATTGGGGCTTGCAGGTGGTTCTAAGGGGATTTTTATTTTATCTGCATCGTTTGAATTTTGAAAAGGGCCGTATTTGCCCATTAATTCATAATTAAAAATGAATAAAAAACAATATAGGTTAGGAATAGTGTAATCCATTTGTTATATATGTCCACACAATACTAGTGTGGTGTATCTGTATTATATGTGAGAGAGGCTAATATTCAGGAGTATATATGAAACTGTTAAGAATTATAAATCCCAAAATAACCTGTATGTACGTATGTATGTATGTGTAGTTTATTGTGTCGATTTTTTATTTTTTAATAAAGGTGTATTCCTTTAATTATCAATATAATCTTATAAATTATTTCCATTTTGAAGAAGAGAATGAGCAGGAAGGTTACCCGTTGAGCTTTATAAGAGGCAGTTACTTGATTTCTTAAAAAATCAATACATTCCTAAACAGTCTGAACGTATTCATGTAATACTTGAAAAAAGAAAGCTAAGTAAATATACATTGATAGTCACTGAACCTATAATATTAAAGGAAGAAATAAAACCTGAATGTGGCCCAAACCAAATGCAACATTTATTAGAGTTACCTGTAAATTAAGGTTTAAACAAACAAACAAACCATCTTGGCAATGACCTTAAGTATATGAGAACTTAACTGCTAATTTTCATGGCTTTTGCCTTAAAAATTAGTAGCTAAAATTATAGTTATTTATTTCTATAATGACATATAAAACAGTTACATAAATTCTTGGAATACACCATAATAATACACAAAACCATATTTCCACTAACATGTATATAACTTAAATGACTGTTTACTAATATCATAATTTTAGTAAGTTTAGATTCTATTCCTCATAGTCCCAAGAGGACAAATTCCTAAGACAGAAGTCATTATACAGTCATAAGGAAGGTTGAAACTGTCAGAGTTAAAAGTCCCAAATATAGACTTCCTTAAGCATCTAGTGAGAAAATACACAAAACATTTTTAAGGACCCTCAAGTTTCCCTTCGTACACATCTCGTGTTCATGCGATTATAAAGTATACCTCTAAGCATCGTAACAAAAGCTTTAATAATAATAATAATAAAGTATTAAGTGTTATCAAGGACAATACCAAATGTACACTGGAGGCTCTAGATTTGGTTCCAGTTTGCTCTCTGGATCTGGGATTTATAATCTCATCAAACCTCAGTTTTATAGTCTGTGAAATGGAAATACCAAAATACTCTATACTTTACAGAGTTACCTGTACCTGAGAAGTATACTAAGTACATTACAGTGCTTTGGGAAACTATAAAGTACTATAGAAATATGCATTTTAGATTATTCTTATCACAATAAAACTCTGGCAAAATCAATTTTTAATCGAATTATACCCTATAAAGAACTCGTAAAAGACTAAATATTTTCTAGAGAACTAATACTAGGGACACTGACAAATCACAAACATATTAATTAAAATAGTGCCCATGGCAAGCCATTTTGCTTCTTTAAATACTTTATTACCACAGAATCCTACTTGTTGTCAAATACAACAGGAAAGATGTCCAACCAGCTAACCAAACCTCCTGCCCAATCTATCATTCTTTCAAAAGCCATGTTCTCTTTTCAAAGCTTTTGCCTATATTCTATGTTTCCCCCAATGTCCCTTTATATCCACCACCAAAGACTGACGACTTGCTTGGGGTGCAAGGTAAATTGTCACCTCATATTTGCCAGATCCCAGACATATCAAGTAGAAAAAGATACCAAATGACAAGTAAACACACACGTGCATACATGCATACATAAGTGTGTGTACACACACACACACACACACACACACGCACACGCACACACAAAGTGTCCTTCATTCTTTAGGGAGAAATATATCCCTTGAATAGCAAATGATCGTCACTTTAAAAGGAAGTGTATAACACAAGCAAAAGAAGAAAAATAAATCTTACTCACCATCTCCCATAGCCATTCAGATGGTCCAGGGAGCTCTCTCAAACCAAGAGGTCAAACAGCACAGTGAATAAACGCAGCTCAGTGCCTGCGCCACTGGGCTTGGCCTGCAGCCTGCAGACACCCGGAGCACTGTGTGACCCAGGCCGCGCTGCAGCTCTGCACCGCAATAGCCAACAGCTGCTACTCCACTTCAAAATAAAAGTCTGGGGTCTTGCTGAAAACCCTCGTCTATTTAGTAGAGCCTAGCAGAGCCTGATCAAGATTATTCTTTAACTGTACATATGCAGTTAGATACAGGTTATGATGTTTCTCCTTATACTGGCTGCCTGAAATTTAATGTAAGAAAAGCTCTGGGAGCCAACAAATGCCATCCCATCGGGGGACTTTTAATGCAATCATCAAAACACAAGGCATGTGTTCAGCAATCATTTTCTGCTTCCCTAAAGATATCCATGTAATCAGTAGCAATCACATGATCGGATGGATTAACTGATTTGTACCTTTTTAAAAGGATTTCATCCTTTTGTCGTTACCTTTTAATATTTACAATAGAAGATTGCTAGAAGTGCACAAACAGGAATAGCCCAGTTTCCATGATTAACTGCTCTCATTATGCAGGAAGCATTTCTGGCTGCCGTAAACAAATCACGTCAAAGGCAGCCCATCAAAGGCTGCTCTGTGTGCGGACAGCAGGGCCACACGGAACAAAGCTTGCTTCTGGTGGAGACAGAACCTCGCCAGTGCGCAGCTGCAGAGACACGGAGCAACTCCATCCAAGCTGCACAACCATCAGCACATTGTCAAGCTCAGAGAAAGCCCTGGGGCTCATGGTCACACAAAAAATCAACCTAAGAGTTGCTTTGCTTTTCACCAAAGGGTATGTTATAAACATATTAAAAACAAAACAAAACCAAAAAAAACACAATTGCCTCTTTACATGCCAAATACAAGGTAATTTCAAAGCCTAGTTTCTATGCTTTATTTTATTGCCAACCTCCTAGAGCAATTCTCTTCCTAGCAACTGTTTCCAACAGAGAAGCTGGGAAATATTTTACAATGAAATGATTACACGCCAAGACTGCATTAGGTCCTCCACACACAAACTAGACAAATCAGAATTACGCATAGTTTTTTCACAGTGAAGGAGAAAATGACTTGCAGTCACAGCCACCAACACTGTTGATGCTTACATCTCGATTAGCGTAGGAGACTGTCTAGTAAGCTCCATGACGACACCAGGCCCTGCTATAATCACAGGGGGCCTGCAACTTTCAGTGTTTCTCCTCCCTACAGGACTGGTATTGCCTCCTTTCAGCCACAAGCTGATTAATTTTAAATCCAGTTTCCTTCTAACACAGCTCATTCCACTGTACTTAGGAATTCTGCCTAACTTACTGTGTAATACAAGAATTAAAGTCAGACTTGGAAAACCCTCAAGTCAAAAAAATGCTGTGCAGTTATCACTATTTCTAAACTAAATGATATGCTCAAATCTCAGATAATATGATTTACTGTATTTTGCCATGTATATTGTGCAGTTTTGCCCAAATTTGTGAGGGAAAAATAAGGATGCACATTATACATGGGTAGTACTAATTCCATAACCATACAAATGTTTTTAATTCTTTTATTTATGCTTATAAAAGTGTAACTCTAGAAATTAATAATGATATCCATAAGTAAAATAATACCTTGGAATATGATAATCGGTTTTGCTGAACTTATGATGAACTTGCAACAACAAAGAGTTCTTGGCCTTCTATGATGTGTAAATATCATAAATTTGTTACCAGTCCATAAAATTTCTTGTACCTTGTATCTGTTCTCGTGTTTCGTAATTATTAGTTACATAAAATTTCTTGTACCATAATGTTAAAAATTAAATGGTAAAATTCCTTTATAATACAAAAACCAAGTACGTAAATGTAATCAAATAAAAATTTGAATTAAACAATTAAAACGAAACATTTTTTCCCCCTGAAAGTTTGGGCCAAAACCGTGGGTGTGCATTATACATGGGAGTGCATTATACACGGCAAAATACGGTACTTTGTGTTCTTGAGAGTGCTCTAGAACATCAAATCAAAGAATTCAATCAAAACTTAAATAAAAAGAGTATATATATGACAATTATTAAATAAATCAGAGACAAAAGCATGAGATATAAAGTTATATATCAGGGCATGCATAAGGGGAGAAGAGGTAAACTAAAGAGAAAAAATAGACTAATTCTCAGAACAATAAATGTAAATAAGATAGTATTAGACCATGTTACTCGTAACTTACCATATCCTTCTCCAGGCTAAAACCTTCCAGAAGTCTATCAAAATACCTCCCATGGCCTTTAAGGCCCTCATTATCATTGTTCCTGCTTATTTTTTCAAATACGTCTCATACATGGTCAGCCTTCCAATCCACCCCTAGCCTCAATGGGCTCTAGCCAATCCTGGCTTCCCTTCTGTTTTTCAAATATACTAAGACCTTTTCTACCTCTGCGCCTTTATGGTCACATTTTCTCTGTCCAAAAACACTTTTCCTATTATTTATTCCATGACTAGCTTATTCTTCTTTATCAGGTCTCAATTCGAATATATCAACTCTCAGAGACTTGCCCCACTATTATCTTGCGTTGTCGGAAAAGTCATGACATATTTTGTCTATGTTTTTCAAAGGTCATTTATTTATATAAAGAACAAAGATCCACCAATGATATATTGCCCGTTTTGTTCGATAACCTTTTGCCATCTTTCAATGAGCTTCATAATTCCTCGTTCATAGAAGGACGTGTCATTATTTGTGAAAAATTGAACAAGGTGCTGATTTACAGCCTCATCTGAATTGAACGTTATACCACGCAAGGAGTTTTGAAGAGAGCGAAACAAGTGGAAGTCTGATGGCGCAAAGTCAGCTGAGTATGGAGGGTGTGGCAACACATTCCATCCAAGCTCCAACAATTTTTGATAGGTGATCAAACTTGTGTGTGGTCTCGCGTTGTCGCGATGGAACACAACTCCTTTACAATTAACAAGCTCGGGACATTTCTGGATAATGGATTCGTTCAAACTGTCCAACTGCCGACAGTACACATTCGAATTGTTTGGTTCCTTGGTAGGAGCTCGAAAAACACGACACCTTTAAAATCCTACCACAGAGAGCATAACCTTCCTCTGATGAATATCTGCTTTTGATGTCGTTTGAGGCGAGTCATCACATTGGGACCAAGAACGTTTGCGCACTGCATTGTTAACAATCCACTTCTCATCACCAGTTATCAGTCACTTGAAAAAAGGATCGTTTTCCTCACATTTAATGAGCATATTGCAGATGTTTATATACCCCGTCAAATGAACTTCTTTGAGTTCATACGGAACCCAAATATCGAGCCTGCTTACGTATCCCAGCTTCTTCAGGTGGTTGTGAACGCTTGAATGATGGATGTTTAATGTTTCTGCAATCTCTCGTGTCGTGTAATGTGGGTTTGACTCGATCAATGCCTTTATTTTATCGTCATCAACCTCGGTGGGCCTCCCTGACCGAGAAGTGTCGTTGACATCAAAATCACCAGCACGAAATTTCGTGAACCATTGTTGGCATTGATGTTCTTGTAGACCATTGTCACCATAAACTTTATGCAACTTTTCACAAGATTGATGCGTGTTCTTCCCTTTATGGAAGTTAAACAGTAAAATATGGCAAAAATGCACAGTTTGGTCTTCCATCTTCAACTTGTAAAATCTCCAAAACTCAACCAAATTGCTCAATTTTTTTTTTAGAATGAAGCTAGAACTATCAGCTGTCAAATCACATAGCAATAACATAGCTGTGAATGACTCTAGTACTTCCAAAAATGAACTAGTGCCATGTGTCACAAACATGCGTCATGACTTTTCCAACAACCCAATATCTAAAGTGGCATCACTGAGTTACTTACCAACCAACTCCATACGTGCACTCTATTTACTTCATTTAATGGCTGTTAAGATGACAGCTTTTGACTATAATGGCTCTTCTAGTTATACCACCTTTGCAACAAATCCTCTGGATTTTTGTTTTTGTCTGTATTTAGCAAAATGACTTTTTTCATCCAAAACCACTTCAAATCAATATATTATGAGAAGTGTGCTGTTTCACTGTTATGGTTTCAGGCAAATGTACACTAAAAAAATTTACTTACCGCAATAGTTTCCAGTCACAGAATATCATATGGAACAAATCTGAATTAAATGCCATGTTTGGGTGAACTCACAACAATTTGCTTTGCATACGTACACAAAGTGAGAGAGAAAAGGTGGCATCTTCCATGGCTTTTCAGTCTGTTGTGTGCATGAAATATCTTCACAAGTTTTCATGCTGAGCCTTTATTTTGACCTAAACGTTTTCCTGTTCTACAACTTTTTTTAAAGTTTTAGTTTGAGTGTACAACGAGCCAACAAAGGGCTGAAAATTTTGTGGGGAAAAATTGTGCAGAAGTAAAAATAGAGTTGAATAAACCTTCATTACATTACTTTAGGTACAAACTATTTACTTGCCTTCAAATTGTTACTTATGAAAATTTGTTTTCAGTGTTCAATTGATATATTTTTCTACCTGTGAAGATTATTCGAGTATTCTGGGTTGAGATGAAACATACCATAATATCAGTGGAAATAACTTTTTCATTTAATGGCTTTTCATTTGGTAGCAAGGATTTTGGGAATAATTCAAATTAATTTCACTAAATTCATTAAACAAAAGGATAGTTGTATTTCTTCCATTACTAACTGTAATCATTCTGGATATCTATTTACTTACTTGTTTATGATATATTCTCCCTCACTAGAATGTAAGTTCCTTGAGGAATCCAGATTTTTAACTATCTTCTTCACTGTTGTGACATGATCTAACTTATATTTTAAGAAGATCATTCTCACTTCTGGATGGAAAATAGATTCCAGGGGGAAAACAGGGGACAGAAATCTATTGCAGTAATTGAGGTAAAAACCAAAGAAGACTTAGAGTGGGGTCTTAGCAGTGGAGATGGAAAAAAGAATCAAATTTGGGATATATCAGGATTTCAGAGGAAGAAAAATGACTAATTAGGCTGGGGAGAATCAATTCAGATTTCTGGCCTAAGCTGATGGTAGTACCATTAACTGAAATGAGTAAACCGGGGGAGGAAGAGATTTGAGGGAAAGGAAGAGACAACAGGGTTTCAATTTCGGACATGTTAAGACTGAGGTGCTTATTAGGCAACCAAATGGAAATGTCACAGAGGTCACAGGCTACCAAATCTAGAGCATAAGATGAATGAGGGCTAGGACTACACATTTAAGAATCATCAGCAAATAGTTACCATTTAAAAGCTTTTGGGCTGGATTAGATCACTGAGAGAGAATAAAGACAAGGGAGAGAAGAGGAGGGGTCCTTGTCAACATGATAAATGGGCTTCCTTCTCTTAGTCTCCTTCCTTATTAACAAATCCATTAAAGCATTTTCAATGACAGCATAACACTGTCATCAAAAACATCATGACCAATTTCAACACCCCAATAAATATATTTCAGACTTTAACATTCACATTTGACTGTACTTGCAACAGTCAGATCATAATCTCCATTACAAAAAAATCTCTGAAGACTCCCCCCAAGAGAAATAAATGGCAGATACTAACCCCAAGTCTCCCTGTTTCTGGAGGGATAAATAAGAGAAAAAGAAATGTGAGCTAAAAGAATAGGGAACAAAAAAATCTATTTTGAAGGTAACAGAAATAACCTCACAAAATACAAGAATGACTACTTTCAAAATAAACCACACCAAATAATAAATATCTTAAATTTATAATATGCATTATACTGTTTCTTCAAGTTGTAATTACATAGTCTGGAATACACAAATGAGAATGTACTGCAAATGGTATGGAAACACAAAAGTCTCAATTCAAGGAATTTTAACAACTCTCCATCTTCCTGCTGTTTCTGGTTTCTATGGAAATGGACAGAGCTAACTGCTCAAAAATAAGGACAAAGTACTTAAAACACCTTCTATTCAGAGAAGAGGAGTGAGAAACAGCTGGCAGTCTGGGTAAGGAGGGCAGCGCTGAAGTCAATTTATGCTTCTGGAACTAAGTTTAGATAGGGTAAACACAATCTTTTTAACACTAAATTCTCACCCCATCTGCCTTCCTGCAACAAAATAAGGCTCAGTTTCGGTTTAATCCGGAGGAGAAAAACTAAATTGTATATTAGTAATTATTTTACTATACAACTCATATAAACAAATTTTTTCTTCAGCATTATCTACATTACTAAACTAATTACACTCTCTTTAACATGACCCTAATTTCCTAGGTGAAAAACCACTTATATTATCTTTGGAAATAGAATATATTCTTTACATATATGGCTAATTAACATTTAAAGACTGAAATCTAGGTAAATGCTACCCAGGAAACCAAATACAATTTAGCATCCTTACAAAAAAGTAGAGCAATCACAAAAATCAAATAAATGCCACATATTAATCCCAACTTCCTTGAATTCCAAGTTGGTCTTTAATTAAGAAGCCAAAGATGATTATGCTGGTGAAGTTCCTACATCTGTGTCTCTTTACCAGTATCATCACTGATAGTCTGTCTATACATAGGTGTAACAGAGCCCATCAATCCCACGATTTCTAACAAACAACTAAGGAAAACAATTACTCAGGGAATAAAAAACACATTTTATGTATGGAACGTGGAGGGCAAGAATGCCATCATATCTTCAACCCTGACGATACAAAAAATAAGGCAAAAGAACAGGATCATTTTACATTATTGATTACACCCATTATTAAATGTTCACTTACTCCAACAAAGTCAGAAAATAAGTAATGATGAGCAGGATGTAAAGACTTTGTTGTTGTATCCTAAGTTTCAAGCCACAAAATCAAATATGCTGAATCAATGATATAATAGTTAACTTGAAAACGTGTTTTAGTGTCTAAAACTGGGCTAAATAATCTTAGAAATGTTTAAGAACTGGAATAACTTAATTATTCTTACCTTTGCCGACACTCAAAATCATACCGCCCGAATTTTGCACTTCATCAAATTTGGCAAATATCACTTCTAATCTGGGAATAAAGAATAAATGTTGTTTGTTTTATATATACTTTAAAAGATAAACAATTCCTTTCACAATCTCCCTGAGAAAAAACAATTCCCAGGATTCAGTTAGTTCTATACAACTCTTTTACAATTAACTCACTGGCTGAAAGGAGAGATAAAACCCATTTTTCCCTTCAGTTGAGAGAAGTAGCCAAATACAGGTAGCTTTTATTCATAAAAGCTACAAATTAAATACAACTCAAAAGTCTACCAACAGTATGAATCATAAAATATAGCCTATTCATACAATGGAAAACTATATGGCAATGAAAATGAACTAGCTGGATCCAACAATGTGAAAAACAAAACAAAAAATCTTAAAAAGATAATGTTAACTGAAAGAAGCCAGATATAAAAGGGTACATACTATATAATTCCATTTATATAAAATTCAAAAACAGGCAAAACTGAACTATGGTGATAGAAGTCTAGATTGTAGTTACCTTTTAAAAGGAGAGAAAAGGGAAGGATTAAAAAGAATTTGGGGAACCTTCTGGAATGCTGTAATGTTCTACCTCTTCACCTGTATGGTGCATACACGGGTGTATTCACTTTGTGATAATTCACAGAGCTTCAAATTTATTACTTAAGTACTTTTTTGTATGCATATCACACTTGAATAAAAATTTTAAATAAAGAAAAAATAACTGCAATATAAAAATTTAAATATATAATGTAACATATTTACACACATATACATACTCAGACACACACAAACATATGTGGTAATATCATTTCTTTCATCCATATAAAATGATATAAAATAAATGAAATTCCTGTTAGCCCTAGAAGTAGAAAGCAAATGAATGAATAAGCAAACAAAATGCATATTTACAGGATGACCTTATCACTGAAAAACAATTGGTACTGAAAAAAATCTTACATGGTAAGAAACAGGCTGATGTGATGATAGTTATGGTAACAGAACATACCAGAACATACCATGACCTTTGTGTTCCTCCTGACACCCCCTGCCAAAAATCTGACCAATCCTTTAGGTCCAACAACCAATTTACAGTGTATAAAGACACAAGAACATGTAAAACCACACCACAGAAAAGGGATTAGAAATATCCAGAATGTGGGAAACTTTATAAGATAAACTACCTGGCATATTCTACAAAGAAAACACAAGGCAAAAAAAGTGTTGGCAGTACATGGAGATTTAAAAAGACATAAAACATCAACCAATTGTTGGACTTTATTTGGATACTGATTCAAACAAACTGTTAAAAATACACAGATACTCATGACATTTGTGAAACAACTGGAAATTTGAACCTTGACTGGATATTTGATATTACAGGATTATATAAAAAAGATTTAGATTTGATCATATTGTGGCAGTGATTTAAAAACATATTTTTTCCTTTATAAATATACTGAATAATTACAAAATGCTATGATGACTTGTATTTGCTTCAAAATAATACAGGACAAGAGCAAGTAGGTAAGAGTATAACATACAAAACTGGCCACAAATTGTTAATTGTGGGGCAATGGATACATGAGGTTCATTATATTAGTCTGTCTACTTTAGAATGCTTGAAATTTTCAAGAATTAAAAGTTAAGGGAAAAAAATCCTTTCAGGTTCCCCTTAAAATGAGACTAAAATTTCATTACAAAAAGAAAATTTAATTGGAATAATATTTCAAATAAGAATATAAACTGAGAAGTACTAAAAAAACAGTACCTTTGGAAAATAAATATTCAGATACACTAGAAGCTCATCAGCAGGGTCTTTACTGATCAAATTGATGCTACTCTACTCAGGTAGTTAGGATTTTCTTTTTATTTGACTAGCTTTTTTTTTTTTAATTTTTTAAAATTTTATTAAAAAAAAAATTTTTTTAGCTGAGCCTTGGCAGCTCAGCTTGGGCCTGGCATCGAACCGCTGTTGCTCAGAGCTCGCACTCTTGCGTGAGCTCTTAACCAACTGAACCACTCGGCCGGCTATTTGACTAGCTTTTAAGAGTAGTGATTGATTTTTTTTTTTTTTAAAGATTTTATTGGGGAACTGGGTGAGGGGAACAGCATTGGGGAATCAGGGAAGGGGAAGAGACAAGTTGCTGTCCTTTTGTTCTTCAGTCTAGTTGTGGAGGGCACGGGCTCATTGGCCCATGTTGATACTATGATTATTGCGCTCTTCCCAGCTGAGGCAGATCAGTCGCCGGCCTCTGGATGGCCGATCACAGCGGCTCATGGAAGCTCACAGCAGCTGTCGTCGGTTGCTGGCCACTCACGGTAGCTTACAGCAGCCCACTGCAGCAGAGGCCGCAGCCTACGCCGTCACAGGCCACCCACGGCAGCCCAGCTCCAGGTCGAGTTGTTGTTTACAATCTTAGCTGTAGAGGGCTCAGTGTCACTGGCCCATGTGGGAACCGAACCAGCAGCCCTGCTGCTCAGAGCTTGTGCTCCCAAGCCAACTCTTAATCAACTGAGCCACTTGGCCGGCCCTGTGATTGATTCTCATATAGTTTTCTGTTATCCAGTATCTTGTATAGTACCTTTCAATAGCAGGGACTCAAAAAATACTTAATGGATTTATATTTTTATTAAATCCTTGCTTAAGCATCTTCCAAATAATGACCATTACTGCCTAGTATTAAAAGAGAGCTACCTGATAATAGTATTTAATTATGTATTAAATACTAATTATATTATATAAATAACATGAGTATATAATGAAACAGTGACCAAAAAAATTACAGACTCTTAAGAACTTTTTAAGTAGTGATAACCTATATATCCTTTTGTATCTTTTGAATTTTAAAATAGTTCAGAAAATTGAACCTATTTAAAATAAACACACGAAATTAAATATTTTTAAACCAGTGGCAAAAATAAACAAATTTAGCAAGACTTACCTAGCAGGGTGAATTCCTCTCTTGGAAAGGTCCACCCTTACTTTCTCTCCCACATGTCTGTAAATCTCCACTATAGCCAATATTGCGGCATCTCTCACCTGCCAAAGAATTTGGAACTTTTTAAAAAAAGTATATGAGATACAATAAAATACCTCACTTCAAGGTAACATTACATTAGCAGACAAACTTGGAGCTCCAAGTTGGTTTTAATGTCTCTAAACTCCTGAAATTATGGCAGGTCATTCACAAAAACTAAGAGGAACTGCCAAGAAACCACTAGAGAAGCCTTGTAAAAGGTTTTTTTAAAAACCTAAGAAACATGTAAATAAAAGTTACTAATGTGGCTTTTAAAAAGTCTTCTTTTTGTTATAAGGTTGTATAAAGAAATGCCAAGACTTGTATGACAAAACATCATTGTCACCATTATATATTTTCCTGGAACAAAACTGCCTTTCAAGAATGTGGCATGTCCTCTTCCCGTAAGTGGCCTAAGGTGACCTCTGAAAATGGTTTGCTATTTGCTTGACCCATAGAACCCCACAAAATCATGTAAATCAAGAAGTTCAAATATACATACTCACTTTAAGATCACTGATGAAACTGTCCAGGCCATCCAAAAAGCCACCAAGTATCTAAAGGATGTCACGTTACAAAAGCAGTATGTGCCATTCTGTCTTTACAATGGTGGAGTTGGGAAGTGTGCCCAGGCCAAACAGTGGGGTTGGACGCAGGGTTGGTGGCCCAAAAAAGAGTGCAGAATATTTACTGCACATGCTTAAAAAGGCAGAGCATAATTCTGAACTTAAGGGTTTAGATGTAGACTCTCCGGTCATTGAACACATCCAGGTGAACAAAGCTCCGGAGATGCAGTGCAGAGCTTGCAGAGCTCGTGGGTGGATTAACCCCTACACGAGCTCCCCCTGCCACACTGAGATGATCCTAACTGAGAAACAGCAGATTGCTCCTAAACCAGAAGAGGAGGCTGCATGGAAAAAAGATCTCCCAGAAGAAACTGAAGAAACAAAAACTTATGGCCCTGGAGTAAATTCAGCATCAAATAAATGCTAATAAAAGTAACCAACAAAAAGAATGTGACATGAACTCAAACAGATATTTATGTATCAATGTTCATAGTATCATTATTTGAAATAGCTAGAAGGTGGAAACAATCCAAATGTCCAAACATGGATAAGAAAAAACTGGTATACATATACAATGGAATATTCAGTCTTAAAAAAAAAAAGGGAATTCTCACACATGCAATAACATGGACAAACCTTAAAGATATTATGCTAAGTGAATATGCCAGATACAAAAGGACAAATATTTTATGAAATACCTGGAGTAGTCACATTCACATAGAGGGAAAATAAAATGTAGTTAGCAGGAACTGAGGAGTTAGAGGGAATAGGGAGTTACTGTTTAATGGACAGAGTTTCAGTTTGGAAAGATGAAAAAGTTCTGATACATGGGTGAGTGGTGGTGGCTGCACAATAGTGTGAATGGACTTAATGCCAATGAATATACACTTAAAAATGACTGAAATGGTAAATTTTATGTTGTGCATATTTTACAATTAAAAGAGAAAAAAACGTGTCCTAATGACAGGAATTTGGAAGATAGCTCTAGTTCTCTTGCACAGTTCACTGTCAAAGAGCAAATGAAGAAACGGCAGAACTCTCACAAACCTCCAGAGGCAGAGCTAGGGCCTAAAAGCAGGAAAATCCTTATCTAGGGTTATTCCGAATGCGCAAGCTATGCCAAAAAGGCTACAACTCAGATTCAGCTCTGTCAGAAGGGACAAGAATACGCCCATGTATTATGCCTATAGTATAAGAAGCTCAGGTAAAGAAATTTCTAACAAGTGATATCCCACTGGCACTAATTCCCTGTTAAATAGGATTATGACTGTTGCAAAAAAGTTGTTATGCAACCACGTTCACGGATAAAGAAAGGAAGCTTACAACCTGTTCTCACAATTAACACACAGGACTACAGAAGGGAATCCAGGTTGTTACTCAATTTTTCAAACGGAAGAACCATCTATCTTTATGTCCCAGCTATCCTTAATACTAGCTAAACAACTGATAAACTTAAGCAATTTATATGAATATAGTGTGTTCTTAAAAACTAACTTTGGTGGATTTCAAAAGAAAAAGATAATGTGAAATCCTGATTTCACTACCTCTTTCCACATACCCTCTTTTCTTTTTTTTTTTTGAAAATAGAATAACAGCACAAGGAAAGAAGGTATACCCCCAAAATCAGTCAATACTTGAATGCAAACAAAATTTTACCTGACTGTTGGAATCTCCAAATAGGATACACAAATGTGGTACCAGCTTGCTGAGGACTAGTGGTTGAGCTCCAAAACTAAATATAATTTGAAAAAAATAAAGAGAATCTGGTTTTAATCAAACAGTACACAAAATATCTTTATACTTTCTTCTTGTCTGTATTAATAAGACAAATATGGTAGAGAGCACAGGCACACATCATTAAAACATGAAGGATATGAGACACAAGCAAAAACTAATTCTAAACAATGGGAAATATGCAAACTTGAATAATCATGACTGACAATGAAAACTGTCAATACAAGATCCAACAAAGCAAAATGTTCAACCAATGGCACTCTTAAACCTGGCAACCTATCAATCACTCAAGAAAATTTGAGCTTTTGCTTTAAAATAGTGATTTTTTAGACTATGGGTCTCAAATTTGCATTCCAATAAAATCTTTATTTATGCTTATTAATTTTGATGAGGTCATGGGTTGAAAGCAAATGACAGGAGAGCCAAAAACCACAAAAGTTGTGCTGACTGAATGCACTTACAAGCTCTAGATGGCAGAAAGGACCATAGAGGAATAAAAGAAAATAAATGAAGGTATAGTTAGAGAAAAGGAAGTAACATTACAGGAAAAGTTGAAAGCTACTATATATATTACCTATTTTGTTGCATAGAACTTGAAAAAATAATCCAGAAAGAGAACAAAAGCCCCAGTTTCCAATTTCTTCAGACTGGAGTTCTGAGCTCTGTGGCATCTGTGCTGTCAGAGCTCTGCACATGGCTACCAGATTCACTGTCTGGTTACCTGAGAAAGTCTTGTTCAGTCTACGATTTTCATAACCCCCACACTGCCCTAGAAAGCCTATGTGGGGAAATATCTGATATACCACTGTGTTAGAAACAATTCCAGACTGGGTCCAGAACAGAAGTAGATCCTAAGTTACATCAACATATGTGTTATATGACCACCTATTCTGGGTAGCAACTATTTACATGCTGAAGAGAAACACTTCTTATAACCGACTAATAATTTTAAATTAACAACATGAAGGATAATAACATGTACACAAAAAATTAACAGATAAAGGCGTCAAATAAAATAAAAACTCTGTACCAGAGATCAGTTAATAACTACTTAAACTTCATTTCCATAACTTTCCTTGAGCTTTGTGAAATGCATATTATTTTTTGGAAAAATGAAAAACATAGGTGGCTGTTTTCAGTAATCATAAAACTTACATGTTTAAGGTTTCAATAAGACACAGACACATGCCTTCTCGAGATCGAAAATTCTTGTGCTTAAAACCAGAAGCCAGCTGTTCCCAAATATGCTATTTGAAAGAAAAGTAAACATGTATAATGAAACATTAAATTACTCACATTATATAACCTTTTATTTAATCTTGACCTTACTACCAACCGTATTGGTAAATGAACTTTCCCATCAGACTGCTCACTTCTCTACAAGTTTTTCTAAGCCAAATTTGCACTGATCTTGTGCTCACCCAATTTTTAGTATCTTAATTACATTTTTAGTTTTTATTTTATATCTTTCATTTTAGATTTAAATTATTCTCAGGAAAACTTTGTCCAACACCTAAAAACCTTAGAATTTCCAAAGACACAGAATTTGCTCTAAGCTTTAGAAATCTTCAACAACAATGCTATCATTATAAGCCCAGTAGTCTAGTAAGCATTTAAAAGGTCCAATGTTGCCTAGCAACTATTACAGACTGTCACATGAAACAGGCTTTGTATGGGTTTGGTATAAGAAAGAATTCAACTTTATTTTTCCAAATACAGTCAATTATCCCAATCAATTCTTTCTCCATATTTAGAAACACCACTCTTACTTACCATTTAATAAATTCGTGTGTGTGTGCGCACGCTCTCTCTCTCTTTCTCTCTCTACTTTTACTGGACTCTATTCTTTTGGGCTCTGTTTAGTTCTATTAATACATTTTCCTCTCTCTCTCTCTCTCTCTCTCTCTCTCTCTCTCTCTGTCTCTCTCTCACTCAGTCACTCACTATCTGGAAGATAACATGAAAGTTAAAAAAAAACAGAACAACTTAAAATGTGCATAACCTGACTCAGCAACACCATCTCTGGTATTCTATTTTATATAAATACTTATATTTATGTCCAAAGATACACGTACAAGGATATCCCTTATAGTACTGTAATAATAGCAAGTCAAAAACAAGTTAAGGGCCGGCTGAGTGGCACGTTGGTTAAGAGCTGGCTTGGGACACCAGCTCTGAGCAGCAGGCCCCGGTATGGATCCCACAGTGACACTGCCCTCTACAGCTAAGATGGTGAACAACAGCTCAACCTGGAGCTGGGCTGCCATGAGTCGCCAGCGACGGTGTAGGCTGCAGTCCCTGCTGCAGTGGGTTGCCATGGGCTACCGTGTGTAGCCAGCAGCCAGCGTGAGCGGCCAGCAGCCGCAGTGAGCGGCCGTCCAGAAGCCGGCGACTGATCTACCTCGCCCGGGAAGAGTGCAATGATGGTGCCAACTTGGGCCAGTGAAGCAACGTCCTCCACAACTAGACTGAAGAACAAAAGGACAGCAACTTGTCTGTTCCCCATCCCCCAATTCCCCAGCACTGTTCCCATCCCCCAACTCCCCAATAAAAAAATCTTAAAAAACAAAACAAAACAAAAAATCAAGTTAAAACTTGAACTACTAAACAAATATTGAAGGATACCTACTAAACTATTAATGAGAACTTAGTTAAATCTGGGAAAACAATTCAATACTCTGGAATATTTTTATAAATCATGTAAGTAATATTATAATTTTAAACTGTTTTTTGAATGATAACACATAATATCATTGTACATATTATAAATTCTATTTTTTTCCACTTAACGTGACCTACTCTGTGAATCTTTGTTTATATGTCAACTTATTTTTACTCTCCTTTCAAAACACCTCCGTAAGGGCAAATTTTTTCTACTATATTCATAAAACACAGGTCACTGTCATAGATTATATTCCTTACGTAATTAGTAACCACCTGTTAAAATAAAATACTTCCTTCCTGTCTCTGTAAGAGTTGCAGAAATTAATATAACATTCAGTAATTCTCAAAACAAGCTTTCTCACTGAACATTTTATAATATGCAGGTAAGAAAAATGAGAAAATTCTAAAAAATAATATCAGTATATTCTGAGTTAGTTTTTTTAAAAAAGCATAAAGAGTAGAAAATAAGAAAAAGCAAAAACCAAAAAAGTTAAATACAGACATTTTATCTTAAATTTCAACTTCTTTAAAGTATTAGCAATAATTCATCGTTTAAAATTTCAGCTTTCATGTCCCCTGGGGACTGACTTGCTTTGATTACCATGTATCCTGATATTTCATCATTAATTAGCCAAATCAGAATTTTAAGATGTAGGGCCTACCATAGGTGGTGCCACTTGATCCATTAACTTCAATATCAGAGTCTGCGCTTCATCACGAACCTTGTCTTTGGCATCTCCCATTCTGTCTATTAAAGCTACAATAACTAGAGAAAGGGAGAGGGAAGAGAATAAATATTTATAATTCATCTCCATTATAAGTTATATTTTACAAAATTACAAACAGCTATTGTTTCCATAAACCAAAAGTCATGAGGTAAGCAAATTGTTCTAAATTCTTGAGTCTAATCGAAAATAACTGAGACGCAAATTCCAAAAAATACATGCAGTATAAAATCCACTTAAAATAATAATGTTCAAAAAACAGGCAAAACTAATCATTATTCATTTAGATATAGGTATAGATAGTCAATCTATAAAGCAAGGGATGATTATACCAAAGTTCATGACAGTGGTTACTTCTGGTACAGAAAAGGAGGTAACATCAGAAAATGCAAAGAGGGAACATCTAAGGACTGGCAGAATTCTAGTTTCTTGGTTATGATTATTATTATTATTTTTAATTTAATTGGGGAACAGTGAGTTTTTCCAGGACCCATCAGCTCCAAGTCAAGTCGTTGTTTCAATCTAGTTGTGGAGAGTGTAGCTCCTTGGCCTATGTGGGAATTGAACCGGCAACCTTGGTGTTATGAGCCTGCGCTCTAACCACCTGGTCTAACAGGCTGCCCCTATAATTATTCCTCAAATTGCACATGTTTGATAGGCATTCTTCTGTATGTAAGACATATTATTATACTTAACTGACAAAAACAAAAGCTTGGGCCACTAGGATTGAGGTCTTTCTCTACTATGTCCAATGCTTTGGCACTATTCCATGAAATGAGGGAGGAAAAGCAGGTTAGAGTCCATTCCTGGAGAGTTTTCATGAAAAAGGATTCTGTAACTATAAATCAACAAAGCACAACAAAGAAATCACATCTACTGTGGGTGGGGATGGAGAGAAACGAATGGGGGGCTAGAATTCAGAGGGCACAGGTCAAAATTATCTTTCTGTAATCCCTTAAATTACCCTACCACTTAATGTGGTGTTACTAGGTATGTGAACCACATTATTTAATCTTTTTGCCTTTATTTCCTCAACCCATAAATGTTCACAGCAGTACTTACTTCAGAAGATTACTGAAAGGCCAGCAGCGAGTGGCTCAGTTGGTTAAGAGTTAGCTTAAGAGCGCGAGCTCTGAGCAACAGGGCCGGTTCGATTCCCACATGGGCCAGTGACGCTGCGGCTGAGCTGCCGTTGAGCTGCCAACAGGTGGCAGGATGACTCAGCTGGTGAGAGCAGGTGATCCTAACAACAAGACTGCCTGTTCGATGGTGGGCTACCCCCGCCCACAACTAAGACCTTGAGCTGAGCTGCTGCCCGGATGGCTCAGTGGATACAGCATGCGCTCTTAACAACAAGGCTGCCGGTTCGACTCCTACATGGGATGGTGGCTACGCCCACCCACAACTAAGATTATAACACAGCACCTTGAGCTTAGAGGCCACGAGTTGCCAACGGGCAGCCAGATGGTGACTGGCACCTTCAACAACGAAGATTTAAGAACAACTTGGCTGGTCCCCCTTCCCCAATTAAAAAGAACAAGATTACTGAAAATTATAAGAAAATACACAGAAACAGCTCAGAGAGTAAAGGAAACTGAGTAAGTACTCTATCGTGTCACCTACTACCCCCTTCATCGCTATCATCCTGTATTTTGGAAAGGAAAGAAATTAACTTCTTTTGTTTCTCTTTGAACATTACAGCTACAGCCTTCCCTTCACTGAGGCAATGGAAGTTGAGGCCTAGTTTAAACAAGGGAGGGCGGAAGGAAAGAGATCAAGAAAGAGATATTTTCTAGTTTATTTATAGATGCATGTAATTAAATGTACATGTAATTTCAGGCAACTATATTCTACAACGTAACAATGTCTATAATATAACAACCAGACCGATGTAATAATGATGAACAACACTTAACGAAAAAACAAATTCTATTCTTTTTGGAAGAAAATGAGTGAGAAGTCAACTATACCAGATGGAATGATATCATCCCTAAATCTAAGCTTAATCAAGGACATTATTGTGTAACTGTGTAAGAAAACAGAGTTCTTGCCATAAAAATCATGAGCCTAGTCATGATGCAACAAAAGTACCTGTCAATTGGAACAATATAAATTCTTCTCATCTTGCTTGGATGTATTGTTAACACTAAAATTAATCAACATCTGTAGGATTGGCTACTGTGGGAGTCTGGTTTTGATAGCTTCTGTGAGGCAGAAGACAATAATAAACACATAATATTAGATACTATTATGTACTAAACACTGAATTGTCTCATTTAATCCTCATAACAACCCTATGAAATAGAGTAGGCCCATTTGATAGCGAGGGCCCAGAGCATTAAATACATTGCCCAAGTTCACACAAACAGCAAGCGGTGAAACCAGGATTTAAATCATCTACCCAATGTTAGGTCCCAGTCACAACTACTTCCATTTACTTGTGTTTGAGGTGTTTTGTGTGTGTATGTGTGTGTGTTTTAACAATCACATAACAGTAGTGGAAAAAAATAGATACTTCATTCTGGAGAGATAGAATTTACCTCCACAAAGAAAATTAAAATGTTGGCTCAAACAGGAGCTCACTTCAATATTAAAAACTAAAATGTTATAAAACATAAACAACAAAAACAAGAAACCTCACACTACATAAACTTAGCATTATAGCTATTAAATTAAAAACAAAAAAATCATAAATTTTTTGCATTAGGGTCCCTTTTTAACACATACTCTCTTGAAGTCAAACAGAATAAACTTTATTCTGAGTGCTATCAGTTATTACTTATACAAGAAATTAAACTTCTTTGAACTTGAAAGCTTCCTTGTCTGTGAAATAAGGGATGTAGGCCTAGACCTCACATGGTTAGTGAGAGAGTGAAGTAATACTGGTGAAAAGTACCTGTGCTAAGCCCATAACAAGCATTCACAAGTGTCAGCAGTTTTCCTTAAAGATCTGTATATAATATAATGACCACCAAATTATCATGATGAACACTCAATAAATAATTGTTGGGAATCCAAAACAGAGCTTTTCACCATGTAGACTCTCAATAAGAACTTGATGTAAACCATTTTACAAGATGCAAAACTGATGACTAGGTATCCTAACTTTTCTAATACTTGTTCTACAATGTCATTTGGATTAAAACTATCTGTTTTTAAGATTTGTAAATTATGAGATCCTTTACTGAATTCAGTTATAAAACCAGGGTTGTTGATCAGTGTTAAATGTAACTATTTTTTGTTTGAAAATTTTATTTTTGCACAGTACATGTGGTCACAAATAAAATTTAAATATTTCATATCAAGGAATAAAATTAATAAAGCCCATACTCTTTTTGGAACTTTGTTTAAAACTGAACACAAATCAAAATTTTCCTAAAACATCTCTTCACTTTTAATATAAAAAGATAAAAAATATCTGTAATTGTAGTTAGTAACTTAAGTTTACCAAAAAAACCCCAAAAACAGTACAATTCACATCAAGTTACATACATCTAGGGTTATATTATCAAAAAACCTCAGCACATAATTTAATTCAATTCCTTACTTTTACAGAAAGACTTTTAAAATGGTTTGGCTAATATCTAAGAAAAAAGCTAACCCTCGGATTCTTTGGCTTATTACCTGTATCAGAGCACGCAGATATACTGTTTATCTTGCAGAGGTATCAGACAAATTAGAAATAATGTGAGGATAATCTTTCATATAACTAAAGTAGATAAGCCCAGTAAATGGGTAAAAAAATTTATAGGCATTCAATAAATAATAGCAATGTTGTGATGAAATTTTCCTATTTCCACACAGACTCTCAAGTAATAACAAGTTTCACTAAGGACAATGATGAATCTTAGGGTTCAAGGTGAAAACAATATTGACTAATGTTAAAATGCACAAGTATAACCAGACAGAGTAGGAGGCTGAGTGATAAAAAAAAAACCAACACTTTACATATAAGTAAACTTTACATACGTAGGTATATGAAAAACACTAAGCAACAAAAGCAACCTTTTCTTCACTAAGTATTTATGGGTATAAGAATCAAGGAGTAAAGAAAAATTTAGTATAGGGTGAGGTTAATCTGAAATCTGAAGTAACTCTTTAAAAGAAAAAGGCCATGGAGAATAGCAGATGATTTCAAAAAGAAAGAACAGCACAGCAGGGCATAAATACGTTAAGCCAGAACTAACAAGAGTGAGCAAGTTTCTCATTAGCTAGAATGGAGAGAGAACTTGCTGAAGATCACAAATAAAAAAGGCTACTGAGATGGAGAAGGGACACACATGCTAGGAGAACTGGATCACCAAAGAGAGCAAAACAGCAGTAAGTTCTGAAAGTAGGACAGTCCTGGGCAGCAACAAACTAGGATTCTGGCCCCAGTACTCCTGTACCCAGTGCTGCCTCAATGTGAGCAGTTAGTTCGTAAACCCCATCTGGCCCTCCTTGCATCTGAAAACTAAGTGACATACGTAATAACTAGAATTACTCTCAAGTCTAAATATTGTCTGTAACGACTAATAATGGGGAGCTACTACAGGGCAGGGGTCACAAACACCTACAGTCAGGGAGGCACCGCCAATGCTGAAAATGAACCAGGTCTAAGAACGGCGGTATTCCAACCTTGCTGTATTATAACTGAGTCTCAGTGATGAGGAGACAAGAGGAGGTGGGAGGGACTTAGGGACTGAAAAGTGCATGATCCAGAGAAAAGGGAAGCTAAGCACAGCTTCAGCCAATAATTACACGTGGGAGTGAAAGGTTAGGGCTGCCACACTGGCCTATTTTTCAATATAAGCCATAAATATGAATTTTTATGTAAAACTTCCTAGTTTTAAACACTGATTCAAAATATTTTAAGAAAATACATAAGTAAAACACATTCACAGAGCAGTTTTAAACATCTATCATAGGATTTTAAGCAGGAGACTGACACAGTGAAGAGTCATCTTTTCAGAAGATATTCACATAAAGAATGAACTAGAACCAGGTATTGATTTAAAAAGGAAAAATAAAGATAGGGAAACTCACTAAGATGCTTTTGCTGAAAGGACAGCTAGACAATAAAAATAAAAGAGGAAATTGGCAGAATTTGGTAGCCTACCAAATGTGAAGAAAAAAGCTGACCAAAGATAATTCGAAAATAAGTGTGATGATACATTATGAAGCATTAACTTAATCCATAAAAGAAATTAACAAACATCTGAGGTTACCTTTGAGTGTTTCTATAATAGTAAGGACCAAATCCACTCACCAAAGGACTCCAAAAGGCACAAGAAGGTCACTCAGGTTTAGAAAATAGGTCAGAGCCAACTTTGTAATCCCAACTACTATACAAAGAAGAGCATTGTGCTAGTATGAGGCTCTTCTTTGCAAACACACTGGAAGCAAGCGCTGCTCAAAGTATGGCTGGTAGCCCACTACCAGGGTACAAACTAATTGTGGTAAGAAAATTTGTATTTATAAAATAAGGTTTCTAAAACAATCTGACCAAAGTAATTTTATGTTTTTGAATCTAATAATAAAAATTGGGTCTTGTATTTTTTTTCACTTAATTTTGCTGTAATTATTTTTATTGTATTATATAAAATATTGGTTCCGCAACCGACTAGCAATGAAAGAACTAGTCCTTCCCCACAGATAGTTTGAAAAGTGGTTCTGTAAGTTATAGTATAAATTTTTAATATGTTATAAAAGAAGGAAAAGATATAGTAAACAATTTGACAATATGAAGTAAAAATCTATTAGCACTATATTTAGTAAGTTGTTTGCTTTTCTTTACTTTTTTGTCTCGAAGGGAATAAATTATTTATTTAAATATGCTTAAAATCTTTTATGTCTGGGTAAACTATAATGCTATTTTACCCAGACAGAAGTAGCAGGTCTCTGGGATGTATAAAATTACATTTTTACATTTACAGAGAACTAATCCTGTTAAACAAAAACTATGAGAAAAAATCAGAAAGTCAAACTCTACAATGATTTTTAAATAAAGTTAACTTACCCATTGCTACATAGGACTTAAATCGTGTTGATAATCTGTCCACAAAGGCACTTAAAATTTCCAATCCCATTAATGATACCTACAGACAGAAAAAAATTTTAATGAATATAAATTACCTATGCATACTTTAATATCAGTATATATAATTGTTGACATATAAAAACCTTCACGTAATATATTAACAAATTTTAAAAAATATAAAGAGATCGAACCATTTAGGGGCGAAGAGTCACGAGGGTAGGGTACCCTATTCTCAAATGGTTCAATAATTATAATAACAATGTGTAAATATGCAGGAAGACAGTGATAAGTATATTTGGCAAAGTGTTAATAACTGGAAAATTAGGTGATGGGTACACAGGAGTTCACCGACTATACCTGCAACTTTCCTATAATGTTGAAATGCTTCCTACATGAAACAGTTAAAAATTAAAAGAGAACCTTTAATTATAGAGCAATTCCAGCTTCTGTCTAGGATGGAGAAACTGGGGGGGGGGGGAATCACTCCCATTGTAACAAAAAAAAGCAAAATAACCTACAAAACTATAAGTATTCTTGAATATACCAGAAATCTGAGGTTGTAGAATAATCAACTAGCCTGGAATCTAAGAAAAGACTGATGACCCCAAGGAGAGATGGGACATAAGCCGTAGGTTATATGTGGCAGAGGATAGAAGAAAAATGAAGCCACCATGTAAGTGGGTAAGAAGAATCAGCTATAGTATTTAACTTACTGTTAATACCAGAGTGTGGGCTAGCATGAAAATACAGAAACCCTAGTAGCCACAGACATGAGCAGGAACCTCCACTGGACACCCATAAGTAAGACTGAGGACTGGAGAAAGTATCTCTCAGGGGTACGGGTCTCCCAAGAAGGGGACGGCTGCCTCAGCAAGAAAGGCACAAACCTTTTCCATCCCCTGTCTTTTAAGAAACAAAAGTTGAAGCTACTGAGGGGGAATACAAACACTGTTACCCCCAGAACACAGGTTAAAAATTCAAGGCTAGTGAGTAAAAAGGCAAAAACGAAACCCAAAAAAACTCTCTACTTCAGGGGGAGGAGCAGAAAACCATCCTGGGCTCAGATGCTTCAAGGTCTCCAGTTGAGGACAGACAGGATCTCTGATAATGCCTCACATCCAAGAACAAATCAATGAATTGTACAGCTCAAATGAGTGAGCTATATAGTATACAAATTATTTCAATTAGTTATTAAAAATACAATTGAAAATCCACAAATAGACTCACACATAAAATTCAACAGATTATAAAAGCAGTATCTCAAATCAGCAGGAAAAACAAACACATTTAGTAAGATCTCACTTAGGACTCTATCCTTAAGATGTACCAGCAAAATCCTAAAAAACATGCAAAGGTTATTCATTACAAGAGACTGGAAACCACCACAGAATTCCCCAATATGGAAAAGAATACAATAAATTATGGTACATCCACGCTACAGAGTACTCTGTCACTTTAAAAATGAAAATGATGACTATCCAAATTCTGCTATGTAATGACCTCAACATGTATTGTTAAGTGAAAAAAGCAAGGTGGGAAAATGTATGTACATACAAAAAAGGGGACTACAAACAGATATAATTATAAATGTTTATTAAAAATAACAACAAAAATTTAATGGTTAGGAATAGGCCATAAGAAACAGAGAAAGAAACCAGACTATTTTGAATATGCCTTCTTTGTAGCAATAACTCATGTCATTGCAAGTAAAATAAGTGAACCTAAATGTATGCCCAATTAGTAGCATAAACAGAAAGACGATTATTCCAAGTGACTTTAAAATATAGTAACATGACCATATCTCTCTAGTGGGATATACTCTAAGGACACAAACAAAAGTGCCATAAAGAAAAGTCAGTGTTTTTAGAAATTTTGTTGATAGGAGCTATCGACAGAAAATGTACAGATACAGTAAAAACTGTAGTTCTGAATCTGAATTAGAATATCAATATGAGGTTACAATGTATTTTTCTTTAAAATTAAAATAAAACCTAACCCTTTCCATTGAAAAAAATCTAGAAACAATGATCAAACTGTAACAATGAGTTCCACTAGCACCCACGGTGTACTTTCCACATACCACTTCCCACTACAAGGAACCAAAGCTTCTTGGAGAGAGAAGTGGCTAATTCCAGGGCAGGAAAAAGAAATATGACATTCTGTGGTACCAGATAGCAAAGACATTATCAAAGGTTACTACTAGGGTCTAGGGTCCTGTCAAAATATGACAGTTTGAATATCATTAAGGATAATAACTGCATTGTCTTGAAACACATTAGATAGGTTTAAACGCACGAGTTCATGATAACAAAAACTATTTGGCCAACATTGGAGAATGCTAAAAGACCAACTCATTATTTTGACAACCAGTAAATAAAAGGAAAGAACCATATGAACTATATTTGCCTTTCCATATAAACTAAACAACTGAGTAACCAAATAGTAGTAAATGGGGTGTGATTCTCTTTATAAAAGTATTCCAGGTAATAAATGAAAAAAAATGACAGAATTAAAATACCATTTTGCAAACCCTAATGAATTAAGAGATCTAAACATTGAACACTAATGGCTGCTTAACATCACAGAGACTGTCAGACTTATGCACCTTCCTAATGTTAAGTCCCTCCTGATGGAAGAGCACTACTTACTACTTGTTAAGCAGTCTTGCCAAAAAAAAAAAATAATAATAATCTGATCAAGCTTTAGATCCAGCTACCAATTTATAGGAAATTTAGAGGAGACAAAGAACATCACAGGAATGAAATCAGCAAAATCCAGACAGTGAGAAATTCTACCACCAATAAATCCAAGAATGTTTAAAAAGAGACACAGAAGGAGAAACAGATTCAAAGAGACTTAATAAACATGTTAACTGAGATAGGCAGGATAATGGCCTCCAGAAGCTGTTCACATCCTAACCTCCAGGAATTGAGAATATGTTACCTGACATGGCAAAAAGAACTTTAAAGATGTGGTTAAGTTAAAGATCTTAAAATGGGGAAATTACCGGGCCAGCTGAGTGGTGCATTGGTTAGGAGTTGGCTTGGGACGCCAGCTCCGAGCAGCAGGGCCCCGTTCGGATCCCACTTAAGGGCCAGTGATGCTGCGCCCTCTACAGCTAAGATGGTGAACAACAGCTCGACCTGGAGCTGGGCTGCAATGAGTCGCCGGCAACAGCGTAGGCTGCAGTGGGTCTAGCCGGCAGCTGGCGTGTGCTTTCATGAGCTGCCGTGAGCCACCATGAGCGGCCGTCCAATGGCCAGCGAGCAATTGCCTCACCCGGGAAGAGCGCAATGATAATATTAACATGGGCCAGTGAAGCAACATCCTCCACAACTAGACTAAAGTGACATCCTCTACAACTAGACTGAAGAACAAAAGAGCAGCAACTTATCTGTTCCCCTTCCCCGATTCCCCAACGCTGTTCCCTCTCCCAATTCCCCAATAAAATCTTAAAAAAAAAAAAAAGGGGAAATTACCTTGGATCATTGTGGGCCCAATGTTATCACAAGAGCCCTTATAAGAGAAAGGCTTGAGAGTCAGAGTTGATGTGATGGAAACGAGGGTCAGAGAGAAAGCTATGAAAATGCTTTACTGCTGGCTTTGAAAATGGAATAAGAGTTCATAAGCCAAGAAATTCAGGCAGTTTCTAGAAACTGAAAAATTCTATTCTAAAGTTTCCAGAAGGAATACAATTCTGCTGAAACCTTGATTTCATCCCAGCAAAACCCATTTTGGATTTCTGACCTGCAGAACTGTAAGAAAATAAAAGGGTTTTTTTTTTAAGGTACTAAAGAGTATTCAACAAACACTGAGAACCTGCTATGGGTATAAATGCTGGAAGGTGGCTACATACAGTAATTGGAGTCTTAAGACATTTCAATTCCTTCTATTTTCTCAGTGAAGTAGGAAGCAAGGACATCAGCTCACACTGATGATGGAAGAAGAGATATATTAGTAGGCCTGAGGGGAGGGGAACTGATGTAAGATAGTTGTCAGAGTGAAGAATGAATGAACTAAGAAAATTACAGTATGGTTGCCAGTAAGGACCCACCTAAACATCAGGAATTGAAAATGAAACTGGTTAGGTTTTGTGTTTTTCTCCATCTATCTTCAGTTACACTGGTACAGGTATGGGGTAGACAGAGTTGGACTAACTAGGATTGCCTTTTATCACATGAGGACCATGCAGAGAGAGGGAGGAGGGAGAAGAGAATTAAGAATCAATGTAAGGGTGTGACTGACTGACCAGGATATTTAAGCTCAAACAAGGAGTGTGGGACAGTTAAAAGCTAAGTAGACTGGATGTCACATGGAGGGGGTCAAACTCTTTCAGTTGGTGTACTCAAAGAAATAAGGTTCTGAATTTAGGGTCCTAGAATATCACAATCACTAACAGTAATTCCACTGTGAAGTCTGAATCTCCAGCAACGACACGTCTACAGTGGTCTGAATTGCCAGCAGTAGCATTTTACAGCAATAATATGTACTGCGGCAGCCATCTGACTATCATGTCTTCTTGGGTAGTGAGGCTGGCAGATTTTCATATTGAAATATATTTTATCTCATTACAGTATGTATAATTTTCCTTTATAGTACAGTTAGAACACTATTGGGATGTTAAAAAATTATGTGCATTGGGTTATTATCTATAAATTCATTTCATGGTTGTAAACGGGGGCATTAAAACAGGGCAGTGAATCTGACAGTGTTCAGAAAAACTGCCCTAGACAAACTCATCCACATATACAAGCTGACAGTGCAAAAGGACAATGTTAATAGGAAAAATTTAGAACAACCGAGACATTCTTATATGGCAGGGAAAAGGAATAGGCAAGATCCACATATGTAAGTAGATAGATCTCAAATGCCTTTTTTGTTGTTGTTAGCAAACTCAGAAATGATATATGTTAAGAAGTTGATGGTTTATAAGAAATATAATCAAGGTGATGTTGACATTGGAAAGTATCATCCTTCAAAAAGCAAAAGGGTTGTGATTTTGAATTCTGAGAAAAAACTTGAAATCCTAGCACATTACTTAGCCCAGCGCTAGATAGCTACAATATAAATGCTATTTATTGTTTTATCCATTTTTAGAATCAACTTACTGTTATAGTTGCAGATAGACAATATAAAAAAATGAAAGTCTCACAAATGATAGGATAGATACTGAAAAGGTTTACAAAAGCATAGAAAAGGAAAAAAGTAGGAAAATCCTAATCTCCTAGATTCATCTGCTCAACCAATTTACCAGATCTATGAGGCAAAATGCTTCCACCTTTTTACAAAATGAGGAAAATAATGCTTTCTAAGGCCATCTTAAAGGTTAAAATGAGAGAACGCAAATAAAGCACTTTGAGACAGTGCCTGATACTAAGTACTCTATAAATGGTTACCGTATTTAGCTGTATTTTACAAGGACACTTTATTGCCATAATACCATTTTAAAATTTGGGGACTCCTGAAATCACATGTACTTAGCAAAAGTCAAATGCAGAGTGTGTGTGTGTGTGTGTGTGTGTGTGTGTGTGTATATATATATATATTCCATATTTTTAATCTCCAATTATGTCTTCTCCACTGACTTCAAGACCCCCAACTACCTATTTAAAGCTCAACTTGGAAGTTAAACAACCTTGTCAAAGTAAACATTTTACTTCACCCAACTTGTTCTCTTAGTCTCCCCCATTTCAGTAAACAGCACCCTCTACTGGTGCTCAAGCAAGGTAATTATTCCTAATTCCTCTCTCAACACTCTTTCAATCCTGTTGGCTCAACCTCCAAATCATATCCCCAATCTTCACTTCTCAGCATTGCCACTGTGGTCAAACCAGCCTTAGCCACCATCATATCATCTCCCTGCTTCTTTGTTGCTCCTTTACAGAGTCCACGCGCCACAAAGCAGCCACCCCCCTACATAGAACTCTCCACTGATTTAGAATAAAATCCCATAAGGCTCTTTCCACCTGCTTCCCCGACTTCATCTTTCTCAACATCCCACTCTTTCTAACCTCTAGCCGTGCTGGCCTTCTTTATGTTCCACAGAACTAGGGCCTCTGCATTTGCAGTTTCCTCTGCCTAGGTCATTCTTCACTCCTATATGTCTTTTATGTCTATACTCAAATTTCACCTCACTTCCTTAACTATTATCGTCTCATCTTACCCTCCTTCTTTCACATGAGTTGATTTAGAAGCACTAGTTACCTGACATTATCTAATTTTATACCCATCCATCTTTCTCTTTCTAATAGGATCCCCATGACAGCAGGGATTGCACTCTCCTTTAAATCACCCTCAGAGAAGTCTTCAGTGACCAACTCTTTGAAAGTCAATCATCTGCATTCTGTCCAGCACGCCCTATTCCCTTTCCTGCTGTCCTCCAACGTTACCATCTAACATCCTGATTTTAGTTATTTATCTTGTTTATTCTTCTCCTCCACTAGAATCTAAATCCACAGAGGCAAGGACTTCTGTCATTTTCCCCTACTGTATCCAAAGTGCCTAGAAGAGTGCATGCCTGCACATGGTAGGTCTTCAATAAATATCAGAACGAGGCTGAATGAATGAGCTTTACTAGTCTTGCCCACGGCTGGATTGTCAGTATCTAGAACAACACCTAGCATACAGTAGTCACTCAAATTCACTGAAGCAATGACAGTTAGTAAGACACTCAAATGCTGAAGAATTATCAAATCCAAAGAAAAATTATATTTCGTTCAGCGAAATTTGAAATGTAAGTACAATTGTCTATTTCTGTGTATGTTCAAAAAATTGGGGTACACATTTTTCAATAAATGTTTTATTGTATATTATGTAAGAAATGATGACCTAGTTTGGAAACTAAGTTTATAAAACCCAAATAACAAACTAGTCCTCTAACAATGTCAGAAAAGCTTCTACACAGCTTTCAGAAGAAAGGAGAGAACTAATGATTCAGAAAGGAGAGAGAATTGATGAATTAATGTCCTTGAGTAGGTAAGATGGCATGGAATCCGTCTAGTGTGCACGTGGAGGGACTGGTGTGAGTAGGACAGATAGACCATTCACTAACAAAGAAGGGAGACTGTATGGGCACAGCTACAAGAAAGAGTGTAGATAAAGTGGTAGGAGCCTGTGCCAGTTCTCTTCTGATTGCTGAAATTGTCGCAAGCTACCGTATCTAGTGAGGACCATGGAGGGAGTGTGTAGTAAAGAGATGAGAACTTGGGTCAGATCCTGATGGATTCTAACTCTTAAGGACCCATTAAAGGAAAAACAGCACTTGAGTGAAGTAGTGCGTAGAGACATAAGAGAAAAACTGGGATACTGCGGTATCATAGAAGCCAAGAGTGTTTCAAGAGATGGGACTGCTCAGCTGCCATTCACTGATGGTATAACTGAACAGTGAAATGGCCCAAAGCCAACTCGCCACAGTCAGCGCAGAAGAAGGTGACACATCAGCCTTCACTTGGGAAGGGGAGTAAGCATTATCAAAGAGCTGACTTTCTGTAACAGCCTATGCTGCAACATAAAATCAACTATCTTGAGTGTTTATATGCCCTTCTTATAGTGTAAGTAAATTTAGCTTGTTTTTTCCAAAGAAATAAGAATAATCCCCCAAACAGTAATGATATAGTATTAAATATTAACTTTTACCAAAACCTAAAAAATAATAATAGTAAAGACAGTATGTAATGGGGCATCAAGGTTGTAATTTTCAAACTATTATCCTTGTAAAAGTCAATCCCTTCCAAAACTCACATAAATTTCACTATTAAATCTTCGTACTAATTCTATAGTTTGCCTGTCTCCTCTATAAAGATGAAGTTTTCAAAGTACAGTCTATTCACTGGGTTATAAGATAAATTACTAAGAAGAATCACTTCACTTCATTCATAAGAGGTTTGGGCCTGCATTTTAAAGCAACACTGCCACCAGAAGACTAGAAAGAAAAGTAACTGCTAAAAACTACAGTACAGGATAATTACAGAATATTTACCTGGTTTCCCAACATGGCTACATTACAACCTGCCTACTACTACTGGCTCATCCGAAACGCACACTGGGTCTTGTACTGCAACCTTTTATTTTTTTTCTGCATCAGCTAACCTGCTAGGACACGGTTTCAAATCTGAGTCAGTGCTGAACTGCGGCAAAACCAAATGACAGCATTCAGCTGCTTTCTGTCGACAATAAATAAAAAGCAAATAAATAATACCCTGGGGTCAGCATCTTTTCATTAGATTAGGTAAATTTAATCAGGCACCTGGTTAAACTCTAAAGATGCCCTAAGAGACGAAGACCACAACCTTCCAGACACAAAAATTATTAAAAAGAAAAAAAAAACACATAGGAGATTAAGGAAGGATAAAAATCACTTAACAGGGATTAATTTGACATCTCTTTTTAACTTAAAAACCGTATCCTAACGTCCTATGTCTTGGTCTAAGTAGTGTTCACATAGGAACTTACAAATGTAGAAAGTCTTCAAGCCCTTTATGTGTGTAAATTATCACTGATTTCTTAAATACATGATTAAACATTGTGCCCTAATGCCAATAACGCAGAACCACGTCAGGGAATCGCTGAATTCGTCCTTGTTCACAATTATGGAAAAACTTGGTCGTGGTGGGAAGTAAGTCCTCAGCTGTAGTACGGAGAGGAAGGCTCGCCAGCGGGGACGCGTCAGGGGACCCGCGTGTCCCTGGGTTTACCGGGTGGTTCCCATGAACCAGACGCACGCCCGGGGTTCGCCAGGCCGGACGCGCACGTCCGGGATTAAAGGGCCGGCCGGGGAGGGCGTGCCCGGCCCCGCCGCGCCGCCGCCACTTACCCGGTAGTTGCTCGAGCCCACCCAGCCCGTGAGTGCGTCGATCGTCTTGCCCAGGCAGCCCAGGTCCTCCTCCAGGTCCGGGATGGCGCCGGGGGCGCCGAGGGAGAGCAGCAGCTCCTGGCCGATCTGCAGGCGGCCGCCGACATCCTTCTGCTGCACCTGGGCGCTGAAGTACTCCATGCTGCGGGGCTCCATGGCCGCGGCCGCCCGCCCGCCCGCCTGCCCGTGAGGCGCCAACTTTCGCCGAGCGCCGCCCAGCCGCCAGTGCGGGTCCCCGCGGGAAAGGGCGGGACGCCCTGGGTCCGGCCGAGGCGCAGCTCGCGGGGCTCGGCGGGCGGCGGGAGCAGCGCCAGGAGACGAGCGGCCCCCAAACTAGTCAAACTCGGCGCCCCCCGACACCCAGCCAGCTTCAGAGGCCGCGGCCGCCGGCGACGTCAGCACGCGCATGACGTAAGCGCGACGCCCGGCGAGCGCCCGCCCACCGGGCTGGAGCTGCAAGGCAGCGTTGGCTAACGCTGGAACAACGGGACGTTGGGACCCCCAGGAGCTTTGGGGTAGGGCTGTGTGGGCAAACTCTGGAGGCTCACTGTTCTCCGCCACCTACTTTCGCGGCACCCTGTCTTCGCCCTGTAAAACACAGAACGCTTCCCAGTTTTCCTCCCTGTAAAATCAATACTTGGGAAAGTTGCTGGTACTTGGAATCCCCCTTCCCCAGCCCCACTTTTCGTTTTCTTTTTAAACCTTGTAGAATACATTTCCTTATGACCCCTGTTTCCAGCCGCCACCACCACTGTTGGGTCACCATGTAATGATTATTTTAAACTGGGGTTTACTTTGCATGGAGTGAAATGCACAGATTTTAAGTGTGTAGTCCATGAGTTGTAACCACCATCCCAAGGAAGATGTAGCACATTTCTGTCATTCCAGGAGTTTCCAGACACTTCCCAGTCAATAACCTCTGCCTCCCCTGGCAGTTCTCACCTGATTTCTATCACCTTAGCGTAGTTTTCCCTGTTCTTTCACTTCACATAACTTCATAATCTGTGCTCTTCTCGAGGCGAGCATCTTTCTCCCTCTTAGCATAATGTTTTGAGATTCATCCCGTCCTGTTAGTGTGTTAGTAGTCCCTTTTTATTGCTGAGTAGTATTCCATTGCATGGAAGCACCTCAATTGTTGACCCGTTCACCTGTTGATACGAGTAGACATTTACAGTTTTTTATCATTATGAATAAAGCTGCTATAACCTTTAATGTACAAGTCATTGTGTGGACAATTGTTTTCATTTCTCTTGGGAAAATGCCAAGGACTCTGTGGGGGGGTTAAAATGGAAATAATCCTTTTCCTCTCACCTTCAAAGTTCTTGTAGCTGGGATAATAATAAAATTAAGAGAGACATTAACAGGAGAAAAATCAAATTTTAATACATGTGCACAGGGAATTCACATAAGCATGAAAATTCCAGAGACAGTGAGTTAAAATTGTATATATGTGTTCTTTTGGACAAAGGAGAAAGGGGGGGGTGGATTGGATCTTAATTTCAAAAGTGAGAATGGGCGATAATTGCAGGTAATTGAGGAAGAGCAGGAACACAAATGGAAGGCAAATTTTTGCTAAGCAAGCCAGAAACAATGAGACAGGGGTGGGGGTTCTAGTGAATAGGCCCCTGCTTGACGCCCTCCCATCTACCATACTCAGTTCGGATTAGGCTAAGGTGAACATGCTAAGGATTTATTTATTTATTTATTTATTTATTTATTTATTTATTTAATAAGTTTATTGGGGTGACAATTGTTGGCAAAGTTACATAGATTTCAGGTGTACAATTCTGTAATAGATCATCTATGCATCACATTGTGTGTTCACCACCCAGAGTCAGTTCTCCTTCAATCACCATATATTTGATCCCCTTTACCCTCAGCTACCATCCCCCTTCCCCTTCCCCTCTGGTAAAAGATTTCTTCTAGGGCCCACTGAGTGGCTCAGTGGGTTAAGAGCTCGCTCAAGAGTGCGAGCTCTGAGCAACAGGGTTGCCGGTTTGATTCCCGGCCTGAGCTGAGCTGCCAACAGGTGGCAGGCTGGCTCAGCTTAAAAAAAAAAAAAAGATTTCTTCTGTGGAGCAAATTTTTCCATCTGAATGTCTTAGACAGGAAAGGGGGGATGGTCAAAGTTTCTTTCTGAGTCTTTTCTTAATCATCAGCTTAAAAATCAATATTCCAAAGGGCAAAACTTTGGGTCCCCTTCAACTGGAATTACTATGTCTTATGGTACATGTACGTTTAACATTAGAAAAAACTGCAGAACTTTTTCCAAAGTGGCTGGACCATATGCATATTACACTCCCACCAGCAATGCTTGAGAGTTCCAATTATTCCATGTACTCCGTAATATTGTATGATGGGGTTATTAGTTTTAGCCATTTTAGTGGGAGTAAAGTGGTCTATAATACATTCTAAATGTACACTGTATCTTCCTGCCAATTATCTCTAACCACAATTTAATAATTATTTGTATAATATCTATCTCCTCTACTATACAGAAAGCTCCAAGATCATTGCGGTGTTCCCTCATATGGTACTTGGCAAACAATGGGATGTCAATCAATTTAAGTTGAACAAGTGAATTAATTCAATGAAAATTAACACTTGAAATGTTCACAATAACAAATAATAACAATAATACACTCTCTAAATTCAAAGAAACCTGAATCTTTTCTGTATTTATTCTGAAGTTTTTTTCTATATTTCTGTAGAAAACACAACACATTGTATTATGTTGTAAAGCTTCTTCCATCTTTAATTAACTATTGGGTTGTCGGAAAAGTCATGATGCATTTTTGCAACGAAAAACATAGAAAAAATACATCATGACTTTTCCGACAACCCAATAATTTCCCTGAAACTGGGCCTCAGTTGACTAAACTGTGCTTACTATTCCTCGGGTGTCTACAGGTTATGTTCATATAGGGTTGCAGAAGAATATAAAAAGAGGGTCCTGTCTACAGGAAGTTTACACTCTAATTGTTGGTGACCAGGTTTAGTATGTAATGTAGAAAAAATAAAATGTAGAGGCCCTAGGATTCTAGGTTCAGCCCTATCTGTCTCTATGACCAAAAGTGACAGCTGCTCTTAGTCCTGTGTTGTCTCCATTCATCCTTCTGAACTTATGTAACTCAAGGATCACACTAAATGGTATGTAAGTTATAAGATAACTAAATAATCTTCAAATTATAATATGATGGCATTTGAGTAATGTTGGAAGTACTTATGAAATACTTAGTAAACACCTATATGTAGTCTCTATGTGTTTCATTAATTCATCAACACATATCTTCTGAGCACTTGTTATGTGTTAGACATTGTACCAGTTTCCATAGCTACACAGCTTATTTAGATCTGGTCTCCACCCACAACAAACTCAAATAGAGACAAGAAAATCAACATTTCCAGGATGGGGTAAGTTGAGGTTTTGGGAAGCCTAGATCAGAGACTCCTCATCTAGGTGACACTGAAAATGGGGATAGGAGGGTTGCAAATCAGGGAAGTCTTCCTGGAGGAGGTTACATTTAAATTGAGTTTTGAGGATGAATAGGAATTGGCTAATTAAAAAAGTGGTTTCCTGAGGAATGGCATGTTTACAAGATGTAGATAAGACTGTTTTAATTTAACATTTGTTGCTATTATTACATACCTACTACAAAGTCTACATATTTTTCTGTATCACTGCTGTCTGTCCTAGGTTAAATATCCTTGTAACACAAAGTTCTCAAACTTTCTAGTTCACAGCACTCATTTTAGTCATCTTTTCACACACCCCTAGACCAAAAAATAACAAAAAAAGACCCACTCACTGAATAGTAGGTCCAAACACTTAATGAGTATTCATGACCTAACATCTCATTAAGCATATGAAAAAATAACACACGTAAATTGAAAAAATATGTATTTTTATTTCATTCTTAAATAATCACACTTACTTACTAATGAGATGTCTGCACCCGTAGGTCACTGTGTAATTTCGCAAACCTTGGAATCAGACTGGATACTGCCATGTTCATCCTGCTGTACATTGATTTCCATGCAGCATTTGCTTTTTATCACTGCAACCACAGAAAACACAGCCTTGCAAAGATATGACATCACTGAAAGAAATGTACCACAATTAAATGTTGAAACTGTGAACTTCTTGGAGCCAGTAGTTCACTCCGTGTCTAATAGGTGTCAAATATCACTGTTTCCCTTTAAATTTTAAAATATCCTGAGTGCTCTTGGTGATTTTGCTGCAGCACCCCGGGGCGCCTGAGTACACAGTTTAGGAAACTTGGCAGGGAGATGCCCAAATTATGAGAGAGGCAAAGAATGGGAAATGCAAATAGCAGCTCATGCAGGAAGAACGCATGGGACCAGTGAGAACTGGGCTTCACAAAGGCTGTTGCCTAAAGAGCTCAGCTTGACACATGTTAGGTGTTTTAATCCTTCAAGCAACGCTGTATGGGAGGTATTATATCCCCATTTTAGAAAAAGCTGAGACTATCACTTCTCGGCCTCTTGGCTAAGATCAAGTGTAGAAAAAGCTGAGACTCTGAGGTTAAGTCTCTTTGGCCTTGCTCATGATTTCAGATCCTTGATTTAAACCCCAAATGTCTGACATCTGTGGTCTCCCGCATGATCTTAAAAGAAACTGAGAACAAAAGCTTGGAATTAACTTCCAAAATAATAACATCCCTTGTATAACGCAGTCTTTCTTTGACTATCTATACAATATTTTCACTTAGAACCTTCCTTTATCTGAATTACTCTTAAAAAGAAAAGAATAAGGAGATGAAGGAAATGGGTAGCAATATTAGGAGAAAAAATAGCGCAGAAAATATCTGCATTCTTTCATAATCAGTCACTAAAATGTATCTGGGAGCACAGGTCTATTTTTAACAAGGCTATTGGCAACAAGACTGAAATAAATCATTTAAATACAGGAGACTGACTTCCTGACCTATTTGTTCATTATTTGTGATAACAGTGGAAACTTTGAGTAGACTTGTTTCTGACACTGGACTTGATTTTCCATACAAAGACAAAGAGACAAATCACCACACTGTGAGTTTGAAATCATGCCTCAAAAAATAGCCATCACAAAGGGCATAGGGTTAGGTACCAGAGTTGGAGTGAGGGTATTGGGTGGCTTACCATAGACAGATCAAAATCCCTACTCAAACCTTAAGAGGAATATGTACGTGAAAGTTCAGACCACTCTCATTCACAATATCCCAAACTGGACACACCCCAAATGTCCACCAACTGGAAAATAGATAATTGTGGTTAGCCATACAATGGAATTCTGTAAAGCAATAAAAAACAAACTATTGATACACTCAACAATGAGGATGAATCTCAAAAACACCAAGTTGAGCAGAGGCCATCAGACACAAGTGAGTATATACTATGTGATTCTGCTGATATGAAGTTTTAATACATGGGAAACTTATTGATGGTGATGTAAGTTAGAAGAGTGGTTATCACAATGAATGGGAGTCAGTGATTATTGACTAGGAAAAGGCCTGCCAGAACTTTCTGTGGTGATGGAAATTTGCTCTGTCTTAATCTGAGTGGTGATTATAGCAGTATATGCATAGGTAAAAATTCAGCAAGTTGTGCACTTAAGATTAGCACATGGTGCATTTATTGTATGTATGTTATAACTAATAAACATGGAAAAAAAATTTAAAAAGAAAATAAGAGATAAAATAGTTACAGTCTATTGCAGTGCTTTCCAATAGAAATATAATATATATGTGAGCATAAAATATATGAAATTTAAGTTTTTCTAGTAGCCATATATTAAAAAGGAATAAGAAACAGGCAAAGTTATATTTAGTATTATATAAAGTATATTTCATAATATTTTATTTAATGATATTTAAAAACACTAAAATTATAGGTGATAATGTTTCATTAAATGTTATGTTTGAATTATAATTTTAGTTCTTATATATAATTATGCTTTATTAATATCTAAATATTATCATTTAAACCTGTGATCAAAATAAAAAATTATTAATAAAATATTTTACACATTGGACAGTGCAGGTCTATTGAAAATAGCACCAATTTAGAATTAGAAAACTCAAGCTCTGATATTACTAGCTGTGTAAACTTAATAAAGTTATCTATTAAACTCTCTGAGCTTCAGTGTTTCAGTCTAAATTAAAGGGATTAATAAGGGCTGTTGAGAGAGATAGTCTTCCATGAGTCTTGCATATGTCTTGCTGGCAATGCCCAAAATGCAGGGCCCTGACCACTGTCTACCTGAGCTACTTCTCAGGGTTATGTTTGCAGTGGGCAACCTTGAGGGGTGAAGGAATGTCCCCTACAGGACAAAGAACAGATTTGCTTTCCGCTTGCTAAAAAATGGTGGGTTCTCAACTCTGTTCCTCTCTTGTAATGCAACCTCCATGAGATTTGAGAGGCAAAGGAGGACCAATGGAAACATGAAGCCATGCTGTTTACTGTACCATGAGTAAAAAAGTCCTTTGTCTCTGACTCAGGCGTTATGGGTCTTCTCTCAGCATCTATGAAATAGCAACAAGCTAAATTATTATTATTGGCTTGTAAGTAGGGTAAAATCAAATCCCATCACCCACTTCCGAAGGCTTTTCTTTTTTGGAGGAGATCAAATTAAATTCATTCGGAGGTGAAAAGACTCCATAAATGTAGTAAATATATTTAAAAAACAATATCAGATAGCATACAATTAACCCTTAGACAAATGAAACACAGGTGCTAAGGCAGTTCAGCTATAAAGGTCAGACAAAGCTTCAGCGATTGCTCTGGAAATAAATAAATGATAAAACAGTCCTGCCTGTCCCAGCAATGTTTGGTGTAAAATTATTTCTGAGTGTTTTCTCATAGATTTCAAGTGTAAGAATCTCAAAGACAGGTTCCCAATGAGTGGAATTCTTATTTATTTATTTATTTATTTATTTATTTATTTATTTATTTATTTTTATTGTTAGTTGAAGAAAGGAGCTAGAAGTTAAAATAGAGATAGGGTTGTAGAGTTTCTATCCCCCTGCCTATTGGAAGGGTTATGCCCAGCTCTGTACCACCAGATGGCTTCAATTCTCCTAGCTTCCCATTACGTCCCTGGAGTACAGAAGCACTTTATTCATGTAACATTTCAATTGGGAAATGCCTATGGGCCTCCTACCATTTTTAAGATTCAGAGTTTAGCTTTATAAAAGATAGTTCAAATCTGGAAAGAATTTGAGTTCTTGGAGAGAATAATTTAACTCTAAACTTCCAACTCTCAAAATGTATACGTTATCATGCCAAATGTGGGAATATTCACAAGCGTTATGGTCCAATATGGGAAAGATTACTCTCACGTGGCAGGTTTAAGAGAAGCTTCTTGACATAGGAGCAAATGAGGTGATTGGGAGCATGGACCATATCTCAGCAAGGAGAAGCTGAGAAGGAATCCCAGAAATAGGAGGGAATCTGGATGCAGAGGCAGGAAATGCCAGGCTGAGCTCAGCAACTGTGGCCAGGACAGCTCAGCTGGTTCCTGGGATCCATATGGAGGAGTACTAGTCAGAAATTTTAAGCTCTGAAAATATTTGTCACATGCATCTATAAGGAAAATAAACAATATGCCACTTTTTCATGGTAGCCAATATCTTATTTTCCATGAAAGTCTGGAAAAATAGAAAATTTTATGTGCAATGAACAATAGGAAAGTTTGGTGTTTTGATGCTATCAGGGAGTCCTGTGATGTTTTCCTGTCAAACATTTCAAAAATCAATTAGATTGTGGTAAGAAAGGCCATGAAAATATCACAGGAAGTCATTGCATTAATGTGAGATTTCTTGCCCACTCTGCAAGGATCCACTCAGCTGGTATTTTCAAAAATAAAGTGTCCACCTCAAGAAAGGCTGTTTTTAAAAAAAAAACAAAAAAAAACACTTTAAGATGAAAATTATCCATTAACTCTCATAAAATCAATTCTTGCTCAGTTGCCTGTGACTGGATGTTTTGTTCCAAATGACACTTTCCCATTTCATTTAGCAATGAGCTGTCTAAGAAAAAAGTACTGAAAAGTTTGTGTTTTGAAACTTTGGTTTCTGTCTGCTTTTCTGTATTAGTTTCCTATTGCTGAGTAATAATACCTTAATCTTAATGGTTTAGAACAACAATATATATTTATGATCTCACAGATTTTTCTGTACCAGAAATTTGAGAGCAGCTTAGCTGGATAGTTTCAGTTTAGGCTCTATTGTGAATTGCAATCAAGATGTCAGCCAGGGCTGTGGTCATCTGAGGGCTTGACTGGGGTTGGAGGATTCACTTTCAAGGTGGCTCACTCCTGTGGTTGTTGGCTGGAGGCCGTAGTTTCCTGCCTCGTGAATTTCTCCATAGGGCTGCTCGATAGTCTTTATGACATCGCAGCAGATTTCCTCCAAAGTGAGTGACCCAAGACCAAAGACAAAGTCACAATGTCTTTTAGACCTAATCTCAGAAGTCACACACCATCATTTCCACAACACTCATTATTTACACAGGTAAACCCTGATCAGTGTGGGAGGGTACTGTATTCAGGCATGAAAACCTGGAGCAAGGGATGGGGACCATTTTGGAGGCTGATTAACATGCTATCTTTAATTGAAATACTTTTTAAATATTGAAAACTGTATTTTAAATTAGAAACAGGAATCAATGGTGAAAAGGAGTAAGTTTAAATTGTAAGTTTGAAAGAGTGAGAGTAGAAGAAATTCAGAAAAACGTAAAATTACTCAGGATACTGACAGCCAGGACTACCCAAGTCTCCTTACAATTATTTTGACAGTGAGATAGTCCATTTTAATGAGCTGAAGTCCATCTAAAATGTACAGGATATAAGCAGACGTTTCCATTGGTATGGATGTGTGAATAAGCCTACAAGTTGATCCCTGGTTTTTGAGAAAAACTGAGCAATAATTGCCTGAAACCATTATATTTGAAGTGACATTTAAAAATCAAATTTGCAAACTTTTAAGAAAAAGTGATCACTTTTAAAAAACAGAAGCCCTGAGTAGTGTATTACAATAAAATGCACAGCTCAATTGAAAATTGCATAAAGCTCTAAGATTGGTTTTGTAATTACCTTGGAAACTGACATTTATTAAAAAATTAGTGACACACTAACTGATAGGTATTTCCAAATCTGTTTAGGTAAAAAAGAGGCTGCCAATCTGAAAAATGTGTTCTGATAAAAATGACACAATTAATCAACACATTTGAGTATGATTCTTTTTTAAAAGTCATAAGTAATCCAGTTCTTTTTCTTATAGTTGGAGGAATACATAGTTGTTATTGATCAGGAAATTGTTTATTATATTTGTAATGATGATGTCTGTGAAGATGTGTAGTGTAAAATAACTGGTGAAAATATTTTCATCCAAATAGTAAAGGATTTTAGTACAAGGCATTTTCTGAAAAACATATGTATGGGAATATGCAGAGATGAAGCCAAATACATGATGAACAAAAGCCCAGAAGTGGTAATCCTTGTCAAGGCTCCTGTTCCAAGAACACTTATATGCAAATAATCTGTTTTTATATTTTTTCAGAGGGCTAGTAAAGAAGTAAATGTTGCTTTTTATTTTATTTTTCATTTTTTTATTATTATTTTTTTGGTATTATTATTATTATTATTATTGTTAGTGTCAGGTGTACAGAACAATGCAATAATTATCCTTTTCACCCTCCACACAGAAACAACCCCCTCCCCTATCTACTGCCCTCCCACCCCCGATATCATGCTTATCTATTACAATTCCATTGACTCCATTCCCACTCTCTACTCCACGTCCTGTGACTATATGTATATATAACTATAGTTGACATACAATATTATTCAACATCAGCTTCAGAAATACAGTGTGGTGGTCAGGCCTCTACACCGACTATGAAGTGGTCTCCCTAACAAGACATGAATCCATCTGGCAGTAAATGTTGCTTTTTAAAAAACAGTGGTTTGATTATTTGTTCTTTTGAGTAAAATTTATAATGAGCAGATTGATTTTGAAAGCTTGCTTTACTACACAGATGTATACTATTTAGCCAGGAGTGGCTGCTCACCAAAGTTTTCTAACTTATGATTGAATTGTTCTTTTTCTTTATGGGGAAAAAAAGAGAGAAAATGCTATGACAAAGGGTAAAACATGGGTTAAATAAATGAACTCTTCATATGCTCTCCTTATTAAAAAAGTGGCTTGGGCTGGCCGAGTGGCTCAGTTGGTTAAGAGCTCACTCAAGAGTGCGAGCTCTAAGCAACAGCGGTTCGAATCCTGGCCCGGAGCTGAGCAGCCGCTGAGCTACCAAAAGGTGGCAGGATGGCTCAGCTTAAAAAAAAAGTGGCTCATAAATTTGCATTTTAAAAGGTAAACTCTAAATAACAATTACAAAGTAATGCTAATATTTTCATTGCGTATGACAAGAGTGCTAGAATACAAATAAAGTCTGAGTCAGAAGAGCATTCATGGTGGATCTAGGAGTTTGAGACTCTTGGTTCATTTACATCAGATTTAAAAGATGGGCACTAGGACCGGCCAAGTGGTGCGTTGGTTGAGGGCTGGCTTGGGACGCCGGAGGGCCCCGGTGCGGATCCCACATTTGGGGGCCAGTGACACTGCCCTCCACAGCTAAGATGCTGAACAACAGCTCGACCTGGAGCTGGAATGCCATGGGGCGATGGCGACGGTGTGGGCTGCAGCCCCTGCTGCAGTGGGTTGCCATGGGCTACCGTGTGTAGCCAGCAGCCAGCGTGAGTGGCCAGCAGCCAGTGAGCGGCCGTCCAGAGGCCATCGACTGATCTGCCTCCCCCGGGAAGAGCGCGGTGATGGTGCCAACTTGGGCCAGTGAGGTGGCGTCCTCCACAACTGGACTGAGGAACAGAAGGACAGCAACTTGTCTGTTCCCCTTCCCCCAATTCCCCAATGAAAATCTTTAAAAAGAATAAAAAATAAATAAATAAATAAATAAATAAAAGATGGGCACTAGACTAAAAATCATCAATCAGCTTTTATCACTGAAAAAGTCCCTTGACAAGTATCCTAAAATAATAAGGGAGCTGGAATGATCAGAAATGAGTTCATTCTGCCAATAAACCACAAGCAGTTAGGTTCTGTGGTGTATTGTGGTAGCTGCAGATGTGGTCTGCCTAGTGCCTTTTCCACCTCTGGGGCACAACCTCTTCTTCTTTGGGTGATGTGGGTGGGGGGAACAGTCCTGGTCTGCCCTGACACAGTTTTAGCACTTAAAGTTCTGTGTATGGGCAATCCCATAGACCTAGGAAAATGGGAAGCATTGGTTACTCTAAGGGTGAGGGACACGGTGTGGTGAGAGGCTAACAGCCAATTGCTCCTGTCTTTCCTGACCATAGGTGTGACACTTGATCAGGGTCTGATTACTCACTGTATCCTACCCACATGGTCACAGTGATTAAATGAGTGATGGATTTGAACAAAGATGATCTGTCTCTGGCATTTTTGTTTTAGAGGTAATAAGGAAAATGAGCTCTTTTCAATTTGTACAATTTATATCATGACCACCATCTTGATTGCCATGTGGAAAGATCCTACACTAGAAATGGAGAGCCAAAGCCCTGATCATTTGGTGAAAAGAGCCCAAAATGAAGCCAGCTGCAAACCTGGACTTTAAATTTACTAAGCTATAAATGCCCTTCTCTGTTTCAGCTAGTTTGAGTTGAGTTTCTATTGTTTACAACCATAAGAATCCTGACCACTACAACCTGTCAGCATGAAGACAATATTTATTAAAGACTTAATCAACAGTAGCCTGAAAAGATGGTACTGTTCCACCTCTTTGTCAGCATTCAGGGTATCTCTACTTAATGATTATCTCACAAAGCTCCTAAAGCTGTTAAAAAATTAATCCATACATTTAACTGTCTAGATTCTAGAAATATTGTGACACCAACAGCAAAAACAAATCATCTGATATGAGCTGTCAGGTCTCTGCTATTGAGTCTAATTATCCAAAATTGAGGTATATGATACAATAGCACACATTAACCAAGGAAACAAGTAGAAAACAATCTTTTCAAAATTTTTCTGATGGAAAGAAATGTAAAATATGTCTTAAGTTAAAATAATCATGGCTCCAGGCCAGCTGAGTGGCGCGTTGGTTAAGAGTTGGCTTGGGATGTCAGCTCTGAGCAGCAGGGCCCCGGTTCGGATCCCACATGAGGGCCAGTGACGCTACGCCCTCTACAGATAAGATAATGAACAACAGCTCGACCTGGAGCTGGACTGCCATGAGTTGTCAGCAATGGCATAGGCTGCAGTGGGGCTGGTCAGCAGCTGGCATGAGCTGCTGTGAGCGGCCATCCAATGGCCGACGGGCGACTGCCTCACCCGGGAAGAGCGCAATGATAATACCAACATGGGCCAGTGAAGCGACATCCTCCACAGCTAGACTGAAGAACAAAAGGACAGCAACTTGTCTGCTCCCCTCCCCCAATTCCCCAATAAAATCTTAAAAAATAATAATAATAATAATCATGCCTCAATTATGGGTTAGAATGTAAAGCTGACAAAATTTTAAGTTAAGAAGAGCCTGTAATTCAAAGACATTTCTTACTTGTGCCTAGTTGCCTTAGTTTATGTATCTCAAGGCACATGTTCGTTTTCCTATGTAGTTAGGAGAGATATTTCTGTAAGAAACTTAGTGAAGTCACACAATGGAATTGGGGAGCCATTAACATTTTGAAAAATCTAGTAGCATGACCAGAGCGGCTAATAGCAATATATGAGATGGTCTGGAAAGAGAGGGGGTTAGAAATGAGACCCTTTAGGAGCTCAGTGCAATTGTCTGGACAAGGAATAATGACAATCTCAATAAAGATAAATGATTTCCTGTTCTGGTTTCCACCTGACCCATGCAAAGCACCAATCATACAAGGGAATGTACATATTAAACACTAAACAGTCGACGTATGTAAAGTTCTTTATTTAGCAAATTCTTAGATAGCAATTCTTAAGAGCCAGGTGCTGTTTTAAGCACTTTACAAATATTAGCTCATTGAGTTCTCATAACAAATTTATGAAGTAGGTACTATTAATACCCCCATTGTACAGATAGGGGTACAGAGGCAAAGGGAGATTAAATAACTTGCCAGTGTTCACTCAGCTAATAAATGGCAAGGTCAAAATTTGAATCCAGATAATCTAACCCTAAACCCTTTATTCTTAACTGCAAAACTATGCTCATTTGGGGGGAAACTGTATAATTTGAGTGTAATACTCAAGATATACAGTTTAAGGCATCATTTTCAGAGTGAAAATGTAAATGGGTAAGGAGAAAGGTACTTTATAGCCTTGAATCAGACAGAACTCATAGATGGATTTGTGGAGAAGAATTGGATCCATGTACAAAAAATTGCTAAGCACAGCAAACCATCTCTGAGGTTGTGATATCAACTCCACCTTGGTTGATGCTTAGGCAAAAATAAATAAAATAAAAATGTAAGAACCTGTGTTTATCAAGGCAAATTTATGCAGACTATTTCTAGAAATCTATATTGTGGTTGGAAAATATGAGTACATTTATCATGTTTTGTATTGGCATTCAGGGAGAGGTGAAATGAAAGGCATTTTAGTTGTTTTTCTCCTTGTGACAGCAGTGAAAATCCTGAGGTTTCCAGAGAACTGAATTCCGCTCAGTTAATGAAAGACCAGACGTCTAATGAATATTTATGAGTGATGAAAGGAAACTAACAATTGTAAACAGTGAACCTAAAAATCTGTTATGAGAAAACCATTAGGTTGCTTTTCATAAAAAAGCAACTAATGCCAATAAATGATTGCCTTTCTAAAGTATAAGAGAGAGGTTAACTATAGTTAACGGAAGGAATTAGTTTAACGACTATTACAGAAATAACATGATAATCATATAATTAAATCTGCTTCTGGGAATTTTCTAAGTATTTTACACGCATGTCTCTTGTCATTTAATTCTTATAAAACCCTGTAAGGTTGATTATTGTGATCATGCTTCTATAGATGACTAAATGGAAGCACAGACAATAAAAGTCACGTAACTAATAAGCAGGGAAAGGAGATTCGAAACTCCCAATGCCCCTACCTGCAGACATTTCTATATATTCAATTCCTGCTGAATTTCTCTCCTGGATGGTTTTCCCTGGCAATAAGAGCACCCCGTAGAGTTAAGACCCCAGAGGCAACCTTCAACCAAAGAGGTTCAGGAATTGGTGGATAAATACCACAGCTTCCTTGCCTCTCTTTGAGACAATTATAACTTATTTTAAGAGTCCCTAGAGAGACTGAGCCACAGTGGCCCCAGTAGTAACTTATTCATTAATGTCATTTTTTGTTTTCCTTGGTTTTCCTTGCTTCCAGGTCTCACTTCCCCACTCTCTCACCCCCCTTCCAGCAATTACTTCCTGAATCAACTACTTGCACCCAAATCCCTGCCTTTGGAGAAACCCAGACTAAGACAAAACCAAAGCAAGTGTGTCCCCAGCTCCCAGCATCTGCATATCTATGAGTTAGAAGAGCGGTTTCCACCATAGTCCCTCTGGGAGGATACACATTCATTTTAGTGCTTTGGACAAAACTTGAAATTTGCCACCGTGACTATATCTTTATCTTTTAACCCAAGTCCCCCAAAACTTGTATCTGGGAAAGAGAGGCTCAGTCTGGTAACCATGGCCCTTACAAGGGCTGGATTATTTCTTCTGAACCCCTCCCCCGCCCCTGCCCCATCTCTTGTAACAGATTCTCTGATGCCTGCTTCTAAGCTACTCTAATACAAATCACTTTCCCCTCAACCAGATTTGCCACTCCGCCCCAGCCTCTGCTGTTTGTTCCTGCTTGGCCCTGCCAGGGTCCACAATGGCTCTGTAAAGGCCAGTCTTGGTGGCCCTCAGCTTCCACGGACCCAGCTTCTTCTACTTCTACTCTCTCCCCACACTGTCCACGCCTCACCTTCTCAGGTGCAGTTGGTGTCACTGTATTGATTCATGCTAAGAAAACAGCAGTTTTGTCCACTGCTACTTTTGTATTTTCCGTGCAAATGTCAACACGGTGAAAAAGACAAGTAATGTATTAGCATTAGTATGAAAATAATTTTGTCTCACATTGAGAACCACTACACTAGAACTTCTTGAGTTTAGCTGTGGCCTCCCAAAATATACTTCCATGTCCTAACCCCTGGGACCTATGAATGTGACATTATTTGGAATGAGGGTCTTTGCAGATGTAGTTAAGTTAAGGCTCTTGGAACGAGATCATCCCGGGTTAGGATGGACCCTAATCCAATGATGAGCATCTTCATAAGAGAATAGATGAGAAGGAGACAGAGGAAAGAAAGCCATGCGAAGACAGAAGCAGAGGCTGGAATAATGCGTCTATAAGCCAAAAAATGCCAAGGATGGCTGGCAGCCACGAGAAGCTAGGAGAGAGGCATAGACTGGATTGTCTCTCAGAGCCTCCAGAAGGAACCAGCCCTGCTGACACCTTGAATTCAGACTTCTGGCTTCCAGAACCATGAGAGAAGAGATTTCTGTTTTAAGCCAAGTTTGCGTTAATTTGATATAGCAGCCATCAGAAACTAATACACCTTCCAAAACCTTGCTTCCTCTTCTGACCAGATCCCCGGCCCCTGATTTCCAATTCTTTATAATTCCACCTATCAGTGAAGCAAATGATTCAGCAAAAATTTTTTTTCTCAACATAACAGTATTTCAGATAACCTACAGATAGTCACAGATGTTTTTGTCTTCAGTCATGCTACATGTAAACCTCGCTGGAAAGATATTGCTATGTTGGGCCAGTTGGCCTAAGCACTGAATTATTAAATAAAAATGTAAATACACAGATGTCAATTTAGGTACCATCTTAGCAGGATCAACTCTTACGGAAAATCTCTCAGCGCATCCACACATTTTGTTATAATTCCTACTCTACTGCGTTAGGGCAGAGTGTGCCTAATTTATTCTTTTATTTTTACAGCCAAGCATAGGACTTAGCCGAAAGTGAGTTTTCAATAAATTAGCTGAGGAAAGAGACCAGAGGTGACAAATTGATACCTGCAGACCAAATGTAGACAGACAAGTACAGTTTGGCCTGTACTGTGTCATTATATATTTTTTCAATTCAAGTTAGTTTCCAATATTTAAAATTCAGTGGCGCCCACATACAAATTCAGATTACTAGATTTCTTGTAAAATGAGAAGGTCTTGCAACATTAAGCCCACTTCCCTGAAAGACAACGCTTAGCTTGAGGTTAGCAGCAGCTGCACCCTCTAGAAAGGGCCTGGATTCCCCAGTATCCTGAAGTTGTCATCATCCCACCCTCCCATTAATGTTTCCGGCTTGGGCCCCCAAAGATGATCTGCCGCGTCTGTTTCACATCCATTTGGGGGAAGAAGATATCAGCACAGCCATAAATCTGGGCAGCTTTAATATTCTGGCTTATGTTGCCGTAGCATTTGGCACTCAACAGTTAGGCTAAGTGCACAAAGGCTGACTTTTTCTTTTAGGTAGTTTTTCTGTGTATCTGAAGTAACTGGTAATGAAATCGTTCCATATTTTCCTAATGTCATATCAGATTTTTGAGAGTCAGTGAGAATCTCACTCCAAGAGTAGAAGAACTACATCTTTCCCTCTTGAACTACTGCAACAACCTCCTTAAGAAATGATGCCCTAGCATTACAGGATGAATGTTTCTGTCCCTGAAAGATTCTTATGTTGAAGCCAGTGTGATGGTATTAGGAGGTGAGGCATTTGGGAGGTGATTAGATTTAAATGAGGTTATGAAGGTGGAGTCTTCATTGTGGGATTAGTTCTCTCTCTCTCTCTCTCTCTCTCTCTCTCTCTCTCTCTCTCTCTCTCTCTCTCTCTCTCTCTCTCTCTCTATCTCTCCCTCCCTCCCTCCCCACCATGTGAGGACACAAGAAGGCAGCCATCTGCAAACTAAGAGAGGACCCACAACACAACCTGACCGTGCTGGAACCCTGATCTCAGGCTTCCTAGCTTTCATAGCTGTGAGAAATAAATGTGTGTTGTTGAGCCCCACAGTCTATGGTACTTTGTCTGAGCTAAGACAGCTGGCTTCCCTTTGACCTGTTCTGCAGCACTTCGCAGCCTGTGCTCTTTCCCTTTCAAGATCTGATGTTACTCCTTTACTCAAAAATCGTCAGGAACCCCTTTAACTCTGAAAGACAGATTATGTACTGCTAGCCTAGCTCCTATGATCTCCCCAGCTTTCATACACCTATGTCCCTAATCACAAGGAATCGCTCGTTGCTGTCCCTTGACAACTCCAACCCCTTTCTTACTTCAGTGGAGTACGTACGTATAGTAGGAGAAGACTGGACTAGGAACTTTAATATCTGGGTTCTAGCTCTGCCTTTGTCTCTTCCTTATTTTGCATTTGCACACAATTCTCGCAACTTCTCCCATATTATGATCGTATGTTATTTTATAAAAGCACCTCATAAAGATATTTGGAAGTGCTTTTCGCTTTCTTAGTGTAGTCCAGTTATCAGAAGGCTCTAGATGAGATTGGCTTGAACGCTCAGATTCCATGCCTTGGGGAAAGGAAACCAGTGCCCTTGCCAAGATCTCTGCGGATTCCCTGTGGAGTTATGGTCTCATGGCCCTGCTGGATCTGGCTGCCTCCACTGAATTCTTGTTCTTCATTGTGCAGCTTGAGGCTGTTCCTTGATCTCTACCCTGTCTTTAATTCATTCCTTAGTCTTCATACCAAAACAGCTCCTATTTACTCAAGGTTTCAAACAGCCTACAATGAATGTTCAGGGAGGTGGAGCCACATAAGCATCTTAAAATCAAACCACTTAAAATCATTCTTGTTCTCAGCAGTCTTTTGGTTACATCTCTTGTTGCTGTTCTCATTCCTCTCTCCCCTGTGCCCGCCCTCTCAGAAGAAAAAAAAAACCCAAACAAACATAAAAAACAAATTCTTTCCCTGTCTTTCTGTAGAGCAGTTTTAACTTTAGTAAAGCTCTTGTTTCCCAAAGCAGCTCTGTCTTCATCCAGGACTTGTACGGTTTCCTTTTTTAGATGTCAATCTCTGGACTCTCTGGCATTTTTTTTTTGTTTGAGAACAATTTAAAAGTTTTTTAATTGTTTTGTATAAACCAACATAAGGAGGTAGGCTATAAATTAGGAAACAAACAGAAGATAAAAGGAAAAAACGAACAAACCAAAAACCAAGAATTAATACGTAGAAGCATCTTGCACAGAAGGAATCAAAGAAGCCCTCGAAGGCTGTTTCCAGGTGTGACAAACACATCGGCACCCTGGGCAGATCCCCTCAGAATCTCCTCAGGCGACACCAGCAACCTTCTTCAAAGGGTTGCAGCCACATCCAGTAAGAAGGTTGGAGTTGCCTGAGAGTTCACATCCCCCGCAGTGGCTGGTAGCCAGCCACCCACTAGGGAAGGCATACAAAGCCCAGCTCCCTTGCCTTGAGCCCGGATGAACTCAGAGGTATAATTTATGCTCCAGATCTCCCCACAGGATCGGACCAAGTCCAGGAATTCATCTAAAATTGTACCCTTGCTTGTCTGCCTCCCCTTCCCTGTCCTCCTTCCCCAACTCCCTCACTCATCTGCCCTGGGAGCACTTCCTTAATAAGTCACTCCAACTTGAATCTGTGGCTCAGTCTGCTTCAAGAAGACCCCGATCTAAGACAGTAGGTGTTCTATTCTGTTGGATAGACAATCTGAGAATCCATTTTTTCCCACATATACATTGAACACCTCTTACATCTATTGGATACTATTAAGAAGCAATCATGATCATGTGTATAACTCAGTCCGTGCCCTCATGAAAAGTACAAACTAGTTAGTGAGATGAGGCGATGGAGAGCCATAGGTATAATATGAAGCCTGGGGTCCTGTATTCATGCAGAAAATATTCAATATCCTTTGTGTTCTCATGATGGAATCTCAAAGAGATAGGGAAGGGGTGCTCACAGCTTCATAGTCTTACATTCTGGGTTTTGGAGGACACCATACAATTTCCAAACAAAAAGTTGGAAGTGGAGGGCATATGGACTGGGGGAAATTGTATGGCAGTTGAGATGTGAGTTTGAGAAGATGAAGAAAGTCATAGTGTTATGAGACCTCTCGAGAGAATTCTGTCTTCTGAAAGACTCAGTCTGTGCCATTTAACTTCCTCCTTTCACTCTGCCACTTATATCCCACGGCCATTTGATACGATGTGGGTCAGTGAGTCACTCTGTGCTTGTGAAATGGGTACAATCTTATGAAACATGTTCAGATATACAAAAAAACATTACATGCTCTTTTTCCTGTATAATTGTTCTTGTAAGCCTCCATTCCACTGGGGTGGTGAAATTTAATCTTGGTCAAATCATGTGTCCCCAGACCAGCTCTTTTGCCTCCAGTTGCATCTAAATTCCAGCCTTTTGGGGAATTTGGTAGGACCCCTGATCCTCACCACCATCTAGGCGTCTGGCACCTGGGTTATCAGATATGGGTTATCAGTGCATTGCTGAGTTGTCCCTCGTTTCTATCCTCTGGGCACTCTTAGGTGCCACTGTTCTTTCTGCTTCTCCTGAACTACACTGGGACATAGTGTACTCTGGGAAGTTGGTCCCCAGCATCTGCCCCAGAGGGTGAGCAAAGTGCAAATTCTCATCTCTGTTTAAACTTCCATCATTTCTCTTCCCTCTCTCCTTCCCCTTCTACTTGTAGAATCATATTTAGAAACAAGACAGGAGTTGGCACTTACATATTTTTCTCTCCCAAACATTGTATTTTGGGTCATTTCCATTCCTTAAGGATTTTGAAACTATCAAGTGAGGAAGAGACGTCCTGTTCTCTTTCTGCTGTCATAGCTTGAAATGGGGGGAGGGTGGAAGTGGGAGAAATTATAGAAAGAAACAGAGCAGGGATTAGAGCAGGCAAGTGACGTATCTACAGCATGGAGTTTAAGGAAATATTCACTAGGAATGAGTGCCTCCTAAACTCTGTGCCCTACACATCTCACTTGCCTCACACTACTCCTAGACTTGGAATGAAATACCAATTGTTACCAAAAAATAAAAAATAAAAAATTGCAGTTAATAATAAAAATTTAGCCTATGGACAAAAGAACAAAAGAACTGTTAACAGTGGTTATCTCTTCATAGTGGATGATGGGTGATGTCTATGTGGTTTATTCTATTCTGTATTTTTCTAATTTCCCCCAACAAGTATATAATTATTTTATAACTAAAAACAAAACTATATAAAATAGAAATTATTGTGGTAAAATATCAGTCAGGGAAGCTAGGTGAAGTGCGTATGGGAATTCTTTGTACTATTCTTGCAGTTTCTTCGTAAGTTTGAAATTATTTCAAATTAAAAAAAAAATCAAGTCATGAAAACAATCATAGCCCTTGTTAAATTTTTTTCAATGCATTAAAAAATTCAAAACCTAAGTGGCCTCGAATAGATTGGAGGCTAGCTTAGAATATTTATAAATCCCATAGTTCAGCATACTTTCTCAAATTCTCTACAGACGAGTATATAGGCTACTTAATGGCTTGCTTTTGCACATTGAGATTTTGGCAGATCACCAAATTGAGGAAACATTCTTAAAAGATACATTTCAATTTTTATAATGAATAGTTTTAAAGGTTGCTATCTGTGAAACAGATGAATTCCAAAGAAATCTCTAAATAGCTTGAGCTGTAGATCAGGTTTTATATCCAGTGAGGATTTTATTTTTATGTTTTGGTTTATTTTCTAGTGTTATCTCTGCTAAAGTAAATGACCTAAGCTCTGCCCCAGATCACAGGGACTGGCAGCATATTTTGGGTGTCACTGTCAGCTACTGCTAGACATTATGGTTAAATGTGAACCTTGAAATTACTGAGCAATTTCTCACTGACATAATTTCTAGCACTCTGCAAAGTCAATGAACATATACCCAAAACTAGAAATGAAAATATTTCGACTTGGGAGGCAGCGAAAAGTGAATTCCTAATCTGCTTTTTGGTTGCGTTCTGCCTTGGGTTTCTTCACATTCAGGTATAATTTTTAGATGTGGTTTATAAATATGCCCCACACTATTCCACGTATTTACGTCTGTGATGTGTACAGAAAACCATCCATTGCTGAAAAAGGCTTGCATGCCCAGTTGTTAATCTCAGTTTGATCTGAGAAACTCTTTCCTCAATATTAGAAATTGTAATATGTTGGCTGTGTGAAAGCTAGTGAAGACAGTAAATGCACCCACTGAGGAGGGCCACTTGAAAGCTGACATTAACAATGACATGCGGAAATGTGTTCCAATTATCCTTCATTATGAAGATTGATGTGAGCACCTCTGCCCTCAACAGGAAAGACGCTTCAGTGGGGAAACTTAGTTCTTGCTGATTTTTTTCCCTTTTAAATAGACTTCATTCATCATTAGCAGCTTTAGATTCACAACAAAGTTGAGCAGAAGGTACAGAGATTTCCCATATAACCCCTGCTTCCACCTATGCACAGCCTCCCCCACTGTCAACATCCCGCACCAGAGAGGTACATTTGTTAAATCGATGAACCTACATTGACACATCGTTATCATCTAAAGTCCGTCGTTTACATTAGGGTTCACTCTAGGTGTTGAACATTCTATGGGTTTGGACAAATGTATAATGACATTTATCTATCATTATAGTACTTGAACTCATCTGGCAACTTTTCTGTATGTTAGAAAACATGGCAAAATGAAAAGTTACCAACCCCCCAAAAAAGCTTTAAACGTAAAACCCCCAATTTTTAAATCCTGTATTTGACATGTTTTTGTTTAGCCCACTCAATAGCTGTAAATAGACTATTTGGCCTAAAGATGTAAACATAAGGGAAAAATAGTTTAAAATACCACATAATAGCCTATCAATACATAGCTACTAGATTGAAAATATGAAATGGAAGAGAAAGAAAGGCTTCATCTTAGATTCTTATAATCTTTTGTTCTACTATTTGTGAAATTAACTGATGAAAAGATGATAGTATATGTAAGTAGATTTTTTTCCTTTAGTGAAGGAGACCAGGAGAAGATGGCATATCTCTTTTCCTTCATGAGAAATGAGGAATATTTAGAGGTGAAGTGGCATGACACCAGCAATTTACTCTCAAATAGTTCAGAAAAGAATATGAGAGGCTAATAAAGCAGAAGTGGCATAATGTTAAAAAATGGTGAACTGGGGTCAGATGGACCCATGTCCTGTTGGGGAGTCCACTTCATAGTCGATGTAGAGGCCTGACCACCACATTGTATTTCTGAAGCTGATGTTGAATAATATAGTATGTCAACTATAATTATATATACATATAGTCTCGGGACATGGAGTAGAGAGCGGGAACGGATTCAATGGAATTGTAATAGATAAGCATGATATCGGGGGTGGGAGGGCAATAGATGGGGGGAGGGGGGTTGTTACTTTGTGAGGGTGAAAAGGGTAACTATTGCATTGTTCTGTACACCTGAAACTAACAATAAAAAAAAATGGTGAACTGAGATGGAGAGTATATGGGAGTTCTCTCTCTCAACTTTTCTGTAAGTTTGAAATTATTTCAAAATAAAAAAATACAGAAAAAATGCCAAACAAGGTATTATGAGCTATCAGATGGCCTTTTCCTCAGAGCCCTCACTCTCTAGCACCAGAACAAATTCTAGATCTTGCAATCTTCTTTCTTTCTGAGGTAGCTACCTATACTGGCAAATGCCTAGATCCATCTAATGTGCTGTTGCTTTTTTTTTTTTTTTCCAACCTGCCCCTCAAACCCTGTGGCTACCTACCCGTGAGCATGGCTCAGTCTAGAACTTCACTATACTGAGAAAAATCTGTCAGGATTGGTCAGGTTGGTTAGGATCCTTTGGCAGTTTAGGCAGGTGAGTAGCACCAATATGCCCCTTCTTTATAAACGCTGTTTAATTGAAGCTCAAGAAACAAACTAAAACAAAACCTACTTTGCTTCTAAAACAGAAGACTAATCTGAGGTTTTCTGTATGTCAGGAGCTCCTGAAAGGCCGAGAGCTCTGTACCTTGCAACAGCTTTCTGTAGCCTCACTGGGGTGACGGATTTGGCCTTCCCAGACTCCCAACCTCTGTGACGACAAATTTTATTTTCCGGATTTCCTTCAGTATAAAATCAGAGTCAAGTAGCATATTGTTCCCCACCCAAACAGTAAGTAAGGCAGTACGTGGATTATTAACATTCAATCTAACCTTTTTTATTTGTATATTGGTATCCTTTCATGTTGGCTATATAGCTGGTGTGCCATTAGTATTGATATGAAAGCACGTTCCCAGACTCTTAATAGTATTGTAAATAATAGGAACATTAATTAGAAAGGAAATTTTATTGTATTTGGTATATATAATACACCCCAAATGAGATAGCTAATAAGTGTATTACTTGTACTTAATAGAGGGTTTGAAAGGAAAATAGACAATCATATGGTTAAACAGGTTTGGTGAAAAATATTTTGTGAATAATTTAGTGAAAAAATGATGCATTGACCCAGTAGAATTAGATGAATATGTTTTGATCAGTAGGATATTTGAGGGCCCAGGCATGATAATGAAGAAGAGGTAGATTAGCTTCCGCACTTTTATGATGAAAAAGTGAAATGAGACAAGAGCTGTGATCTGACCTAGGAGAACGGAGGTCTAGGCTGAGAACAGATTGTGTAACTGTGTGAATGCACGCTAAGCACGTCTGTCCATGCTAATTATATTATAACAAGCAAAACCACATGAAAATAAAATAAGACGTATAAAAGAGCTGGTGAGGCACCTAGGAGGTCAACTGGGCATTTAGAAGGAGTTTCCGGGAAAGATAAAACAAATTAAATCATCTGGAGGGGAGGGCATAGATTTTAGCTAAAAGGCATACATACACTGCGCCTGTGAGTTCCTGAGTATCTTGACCAATGTACCCACCTACCACTTCTCCCACTGGCGTAGCTACATACAGCCTGTGAAAATCAACCAAGGAGCTATGGATCTGCATGGCCTCATCTGTCTTGCTTACCAGTGTGCTAACGCATGGAGAAAACCTGGAAATGCAGACCACAGAGCTTTCTCTTCTCACAGATTTTAGCACTGGTTTTGATATGAGCCTAAGAGGAGCCAGGTACTGTGGCTATGTCTTCACCTGCAGAGAAGATAGGAAATGAATGTGAGGTAGATCAAACCTAAAAAAACGAAATGTTCTCCTGGAACATGAGTTTTCAATGATAAACAGAACAACTCATGGAGCGCTTTTCCGTCCTCTGTGCCAAGAGCTGACTCCTGCTCTGCATAAATAGTCTTGTCCAACTAAAGAGCTAAATATTAATCTCCGTGCAAATGCATACATTTTGGAAATTTATTATTTTCTATTTCCAACAGCGTCATTTAATAAGAAAAGTTTGCCAATAGTTCGTTTTGTGAGCTCTCCAAGCCTAATGTTGGTCATTAACCTTGTGGGGTGGATTTCCAAGCTTTTGATGTCATTTACTCCTGTTTTTGTTACTCAGAGGGCAAGTCTGAATGATGTTTTTCTAGTTTTGGTCTCTTCTCCTATGTTTGTAACAAGATCCATTAGCTATATTGGAGGTCATTATTTTGCACTAACTCAATAACAAAATTCAATACGTTTTTACCAGCAAGATCACTGCTTCATCTTTGAAAACAAAGCAACATTTTGTTGAACTCTTACCAGTAATTGAACAAGTTTCCAAACAGACGATACACAGTGGTCCATGGACAAATGGACTGCTGAGCTCCTGCCAAACTGTTCAGATAGCCATGCCCATTCTTTTAGTCATATTTTTAACCCCACTGATGTACACATCTCCATTTTATATTTGTTCTGGAGCTCTGTGACAACTGATCAGAAGACCCTCGTTTAACTCCACTTTAAAGCCCATTTCTTGTTGACAGGGAAAAGCGTGACATCAGCTCCCCGCAAAAGGTGGAGGAGCAGATTTTGCTTGGATGTCTCCCAAACAGAAGGGTGAGGTTACTGAAGAAAAGGACTGAAACCAGTACGGTAGTATCTGAGTGTTCTCCATTTTGGTTTTCCAAAGAGCAGCAGTTCTCAACCTTGGCAGCACCCTGGAATCACCCAGCAAGTGTTAACGATACCAAGGTCGGGGGCCCACCTCCAGAAATGCTGATTTACCTGGTCTTGGGTGTGACCTGGGAATTTAAAAAACTCCCCTCATGATTCTAATGTGCGGACAAGGTTGAGAGGCACTGCTATGGATAAAGATAAGAAGCAGAATCTCGGACGAGTTTATGATTCCTTGGTGTTCTGAAATTTCCACTTACTGCTCATTTTTAAAAGCTTAAAATTAGGCCTAGCCCAGACAAGTGATGTTGGCAAGTGTCTAGAATAGCTAAGTTATTCTACATGGTAGTATTCAGGTTACTATTTTTATTACTAATTTTAAGTTTCCAAGAACCATGTCTTAATGATTGATGTATTAGAAGACTTGGAAATACAGAACAACAGAGTAGGGATCTCAAAGCTATTAAGTTTAATGAAAATAAATAATCACATAGAAATAACTCAAAAAAGCTGAGATAAAACTATATTTAACTGAATTATAATAACTATATTTTACTTAATTTAATTAAACTTTAGCCAAAATGAGTTGTTCTTTAAGAACAATTTAAAAGCCATCTTTAAGACTGTAATGGTTTTTAAGACTATAACCAGCTTTCTGAGAAAGTCACAAATCAGTCTTCTTTTTCAAAATTATGAAGACAATTGTTTATTGCTTTTCCTCAGAATCACGGACCAATGCTCCCAGAGTCACAACTTCAGACACACTTTAGTGTCTAAATTTCAGGATTTTTAGTGGTTCGTTGCTTTGATTAACAGTAAATTATGCCCAAGGTCACACCTGTAATGCCTTGTATGGCTCCTTTGAATTTTTTAAAACTCTGATTTTTAAAAATCAAAATTTTACATGCAAAATGTGCATATTTCTGTATACGTATTATATGGCAATAAAGATTTTAAAAATTATACATGTAATTTAAAAAGTCAGATAGGTCAATAAACCTGTTAGCAAAAACAGTCATCCCCGACTCTCTCTTTCCCTCTTCTTCCTTTCTGCTCCCCAGAAGCAACCTCTTTAAATACTTTCAGCTGGTTTTTAAATATTTCCTACCATATTTAGAAATACCAATTTATGGGACAATTTCTTGATTTTTTTTTTCAAAATTAAGCATTGTCTTTTCAAAATGGAACTTGAAGATTTGTTTTTCATACACTCCTATCTTCCTCTCTTCACCTCCATGTCCTCTCATCTCATTTCCCTGATATAATTATATCAAAATTTTGGGTTAACTCAAAGATCATGCTTTATTTTATTATGAACTATGTAACAATTGTTTACTACTGAGCTACATATAAACTGTGATTTTTATCTCCTTTCTTGTATAACTTATTTTTTGTTCAGCCTATGAATATAAAATTGCCTTGGCTTTTTGTTGGATTGCCTAATTAAAATTTTATATACTTATCATTAATTCATCCTTAAAATCTTTGTCAGAGCGGTAAAACTCTCAATGACTGTAAACACATAGTAGCTCATCAATTCAGGTGTCTTCTTTAAGGCCATCCTTCCTGGAGCCCTCTGTCCTGTTCTAATCTAGGGTGATGGCTTCCTAGATTGGTTACACAGCTGTCATGGGACTTCGTTTCACCATAATTTAAGGAAGTCCCTTCTTCTATTCCTGTAACGGATCCTACGTCTTCTCTTTCTTGGTTTATATCCTGACCTTGTGAAGCACATCTTCCATTGGAAGATACATTTTTTTTTAAAGACCTGGCATTTCTGATTGTGTATTTATTCTACTTTCATACTTGGGTGGTTCATCATGGGTTAGAAGACTCAACATTGTTTAGATGTCAATTCTCCCCCAACTGACCTACAGATTCAATGCAATTCCAATCAAAATCCTAGTAGGACTTCTGTGTAGAAATTGACAAACTGATTCTAAAATTCAAATGAAAATGCAAAGGTCCTAACATAGCTAAAACAACTTTTAGAAAGAAGAACAAAGCTAGAGGACTAACATCACCTAATTTCAAGAATAATAGAATTACAGAAATCAAGATCATGCGCTATTGGCACAAAGAGAGACAAATAGAACAATGGAACAGACTAGAGAGAAGAGAAATAGATTCACCCATTTATGGACAACTGGTTTTCCCAAAATGTACAAAGGCAATTCAGTGGCAAAAGGACAATGTTTTCAAGAAATGTTTCTACAGGAATAACTGGGCATTCACATGCAAAGTCAAACAAACAAAAAACAACTTTCAATCAGTGACTTGCACCATATACAAAAATTAACTCAAACTAGATCATGGAACTAAATGTAAAACCTAAAATTATAAAACATAGGAAAAAAATCTTTGTGCCTTTGGGTTAAGCAAAGATTTCTTAGCTACAACACCAAAAGCACAATCTATAAAAGAATAACTTGATAAATTAGACTTCAACATTTAAAATGTCTGCTCTTCTAAAGATACTGTTAAGAGAATGAAAACTCAAGCTACAGAGTTTTATTTCAGAGAAAATATATGCAAAGTAGCATTTAGATAAAGGGTTGTATCTAGACGACATTAAGAACTCTCTAAAGTCAATAATAACAAACAGCACTTAAAATATGGGCAAAAGATTTGAACAGACACTTCACCAAAGAAGATATATAGGTGAAAAAATGTTCAACGTCACTTGTCATTAGAGAAATGCAAATTAAAATCAGAATGAGATACCACTGTCAATTAAAAAGACTGACTATGCCAACTGTTGGCAAGGATGTGGAGGAACTGGGACTTCCCTACACTGCTGGTGGGAGCGTGAAATAGAATAATAACCACTTTGGAAACCAACTTGGCAATTTCTTTAAAAGTTAAACATACACCTACTATAGGATCCCACCATTCCAGGGCTAGGTATTTGCTGAAGGGAAATGAAAACATATATCCATACAAAGACTTACGCACAGATATACATAGAAACTTTATGTTAATAGCCCCAAACTGAAAATAATGCAAATGTCCATCATCAAGTAAAGGGTAAACAGAGTGTTGTATATCCATCCAATGAAATGATACTCAATAAAAAGGAATGAACTATTGATGCATTCTACATCATGATAAATCCCAAAATACTTCTGCTGAATGAAAGAAGGCAGACATAAAAGTTTACACATTTTTATAAAATTCTAGGAAATGCAAACTAATGTATAGTGACCAGAAAGCAAATGGGTGGTTGCCTGGGAATGGGTAGAGGGTAAGGAGTTGGAAGGAGGGATTACAAAGGAGCACAGAGAAGCTTTTGTGCGCACACACACACACACACACACACACACACACACACACAGACCACACACAGCACACACACCACACACACTACACACACCACACACAGCACACACACCATACACACACACACACACA
>NW_017731459.1:3369092-3377538 GCF_001890085.2 Hipposideros armiger | reverse complement strand
GCGGCTGCTCAGCTCGGGCTGGCCTCAAACTGCTGTTGCTCAGAGCTCAAACTCTTGAGCGAGCTCTTAACCAACTGAGCCACTCGGCCGGCCCCGATAGGTTCTGAGACTTTAAGTGAAACAACTTGTAATGAAACCAATTTTATCATAGGCTAAGTGATATAAGCAAGTTAAGTTCCTATAACATTTCATAATGAAACGATGTTAAATGAATTAACATTACTTGAGGACCTGCTGTCCTTTAAATGTGTATAGTTTATTGAATGTCAAGTACACCTCAGTGAAGCTGTTAAAAATTTAACTCTAGCTATTTTGATTGGGTTTCAGAATGGAGCAAATAGATGCGATTCATGCATCATGTTTAACTGAAAATCCAGTCATATAACTTTTTAAAGAATCCTATTCTCATTTCAGAAACTTGACAAAAACTTTTGTTTGCTCTATTTCTATTACTCATTAGGACTACCATTCATTTATGCCTCATCTTGTTCCCAACCCAAGCAAGTTCTGGGTTGTGTACTAGGGATGGGCCCCAATTCAATGAATTATCAAAGGTGGCTGGAATGTTATTGCCTATTGCCTAAGGGTTAATTCCTTAGTGAAATCAGGTACAGATCTGTCCCTAAAGCAAGAGGATAGACTAAGCCATCATTCAGATTCTTTTCTTTTCAATAAATTAATTAAGTAGTCACATTATAAATGGTTACTCTTAAAAATGAAGAAGGCAGGTAAATTAGACAGTGGGTCTTGGCATTTGCAGTCTCATATGTGCCCCCTCCTCACTCTCCCCTTAGTCCAACCCTTGTCCAAGTCTTAATAATATCTGAAAAAGACCTTCATTGTACAGGTTCCTGGGAGGGGTGGAGTGAGCATGAATGATGCACACAATGTAAAGTATGCCCAGGACATGCATGGACATGTCAGAGGCACACCTATATCATGATTGGGGAATCTAGATCGGAGATCCTTTCCTCAGAACTGCTTTAATCATGCATTACTTCTTTTAATAAAAGTCGCCTCTGGTTTTATCAGTTATCGTTTGTTCACAGCCCTAGTAGGCAAATAGTGTTTTTAATTTAAAATATTTTTGTTCTCACGGTGAATGGGAGAGTCCCAAGATGATCAGGGATTTTTCTTGAGAATAATTCAGAAACAGAAACTCCCAGATCTCAGAGATCTTTACGATAGAAATCAGGAAGCCCCAGTGTGGAACAGCATCTTACAAACGAGGTAAAAGGGGGGTGGCCGGTTAGCTCAGTTGGTTAGAGTGCAGTGCTCATAACACCAAAGTTGCCAGTTCAGTCCCCACATGGGCCTCTGAATTGCACCCTGCACAACTAGAATGAAACAACTACTTGACTTGGAGCTGATGGGTCCTAGAAAAACACACTGTTCCCCAATAAAAAATAAATGAGGTAAAGGAATTTACTAAATTGTTAAAGGAAGAAAATTGTGGGAAATGAGCCCCTTGAGGGTGGTGTCCATGTTTTATTACCTCTGTATTCATATTGCCCAGGCCAATAGGTAGACATTTGTTTAGATAGTTATAATTTTGGGTGTGAACTGCATTCCTTTCCTCTTACTTTGATACTAGGCCACCTCTTTCCTGTGGGGGAGTTATTTCATGTGGACCTGGTGAGACTCTCAATGTTTACTCACTCACACACAAGTGATCAAGCCTGGCCATTCGTTTCCCTGGGAACAGTGATTGGTTCAGAAACAGGCATATGAACTAAGCCAGGACAACTACAGTTCTCCCCAAGGCTTTTCTGGTTTGTTTGTTGGAGAGACTTTTCTGAGATACAGAGATAGCCTCTGATTGTAGGAGGAAACATAAGTCCTTGAAGACTGTGTTGGAGCCCCCCAAGTCCAGTTGTGGCTGAAAGTAGCCATAATCCTTTTCGGTTTGAGGTGATTGGAGTTGGGTTTCTATCACTTGAAATCAAAAGAATTCCAACTAATGCAATTATAATGATTTAGTGACATCCTTTAAAATATGATTTTAAAAGTAAATATGAAGGTCAACTGTCTTCCAACTCAAGTGGAAACAAAACACGAGAAAATAAAATTTAACTACATCTTGAGAGAGTGTGATTTGCAAGCAGGAACAATTTTCAAATAGTAAAGTCTTTTAGACAATGAATAGATGTAGTGAGAGAGTCAAAAATTCTTTTTAGAAGTTTTAGAAGTGGTCTCTCATCAGAAGTAGTGGAGCTACCTAGATCTGAAGAATAAGTGATATCTTAAAGCCTCTGAGAATGCAACTGTAGCCTATGTGTCTGAGTTGCACTGAACTTAAGAATTAAATGAAGCTACATTCCCTTTGGTACCTTAATTACAATGACTTTGAGCCCCTACCTATCAACTCAGTTACCTAGTCTTTGCTGGTATATGCCCTGTTTTCTCTCAGTGTTCTCCAGGTATTGTCTCACATGCTGTGGCAAAATTACTCTCACTCTTCTGCTGCTCTATTAGCTTCCTTGGCTGTCTGGGTTCTCCAAGAGGGGTCCACAGTCAAGAAGCCGTCCTGTATCCTGAATCCCTACTGCCTCAGAGAGCTGCCAGAACCACATAGGTTCTCATGTGAAGGCAAGGAGAACGACTTCCCAGTAAGTGCATACCACATAGCATCAGATCCGCCCTGAAGCAGCACTCAAGTCTCTGTAACTTTGGTCATGAAAACAAGTTGAACCATAAGCTTAAAGATGGCTCTCTCTCTCTCTCTCTCCCCCTTCCTCTCTTCCTCCCCCCTTTTCTCCCTCCCTCTCTCTTTCTCTCTCTTTCTCACACACACACACACACACACACACACACACACACACACACACACACACACAGAGTTTACCTTTATAATACTAGCCTAGTAAAATGAAACTTTCACGTCTCCATCTCAAAAGAAGCTGTTTGGTTTATTTTGTTTAAATGAGACTGGTGTAATTCTTTGTAATTTTTTATATTCTTTTAATTTAAATTAAATTTAATGTTTTTTGGTGTTGATGTTTTACCAGTTTGAGTGAAGTATAGAAATCTTACCTCCCTTTCCCCTTCACCAACTGCCATTTATAACTGTCATAAATGTTTCATCTATTATACATATATTGAAAGTCATATCAGGTAATGTTATACTTTGTGCTTCAACTAACATAATCTATAAAACCCAAGAAGAGAAGTCTATTGTATTTATCTATAGTTTTACTCTTTCCATTGTTCTTTCTTCCCTCCTGATGTTCCAAGATTCCTTCTTTTATACTTTTATTTCTGTTTAAAGAACTTCCTTTAGCCATTCTTATGGGATTGCTCTGCCAGTGACAAATTCTGTTTCCTTCATATGAGAATGTCTTGATTTCCCCTTCAACCCTGAACAGTATTTTCACTGGATATAGAATTCTGGATTCAAAGTTCTTTTTCTTTTATTTTTTAAAGATTTTTTTGGGGGGGGAATTGGGGGAAGGGGAACAGACAAGTTGCTATCTTTTCGTTCTTCAGTCTACTTGTGGAGGACGTTGCTTCACTGGCCCATGTTGGTATTATCATTGCGCTCTTCCCGGGTGAGGCAGTTGGTTGCCAGCCTCTGGACAGCCGGTCACAGCAGCTGCTAGTCACTCACGCTGGCTGCTGGCTACACATGGTAGCCCATGGCAACCCACCTGCTGTCGCTGGTGACTCAGGGCAGCCCAGCTCCAGGTCGAGCTGTTGTTCAGCATCTTAGCTGTAGAGGGCAGTGTCACTGGCCCTCATATGTGGGATCCGAACCGGGGCCCTCTGGCGTCCCAAGCCAGCTCTTAACCAACCAACGCGCCACTCGGCCGGCCCTCAAAGTTCTTTATACACTTTCTTTTGGCCTCCCTAATTCCTGATGAGAAATCCGTTGTCATTCAAATTGTTTTTACAAATAAGGCACTGTTTCTCTCTCTTGTTGTCAAGATTCTTTTGTCTTTAGTTTTCAAAAGTTTGATTATGATGTGTCTTGGCATGTATTTTGGGGAGGGCTTATCCTGTGTGGAGTTCAATAGACTTTCCAATCTGTGGGTTAATGTCTTAAACCAAATTTAGAAAAATTTCAGCTATTATTTTGTTGAATATTTTTTCAGTCTCACACATTTTCTCCTCTCTGGGAAGACCTGCTTTGGTCCCACAGGTCCCTGAGGTTCAGTTCATTTTTCTTCTTCAGTCTATTTTCTTCCTGTAGTTCAAATTGGGTAAGTTTTATTGATATAACTTCAAACTCACTGATTTATTCCTCTATCCTTTTCAGTCTGCTATTGAGCCTTTCCAGTGAGTTTTTATATTTTATTGTATTTTTCAGTTCTAAAATTTTCTTTTGGCTCTTGTTTACAGTTTCTATTTTGTTGCAGAAACTTTTATTTCTTTCACTTGTTTCAAGCATGTTAAAAGTCTCTCTTTGAAGTATTTTTATAATGGCCTTTTTACAACCTTGTCAGATACTTCCAATATCTGTGTCATCTTGGACTTGCCATCTGTTGTCTTTTCTCATTCTAGTTGAAATTTTTCTGGATTCTTGGGAAAATTACATTTTAAAAATTAGTTCCAGACATTTTGGTTATTATGTTATGAGGCTCCGGATCTTATTGAAATCTTCAGTTTTAGCAGGTCCCTCTGACACCACACTATTGGGGGAAAGGTGATGCTGCCTTGTCACTGCCAGGTAGGAGTGGAAGTCCAAGGTTTTCACATGGTTTCCCTTAAACTTAGCATGGTCTCCAGCCTGATTAGGATGAAAGTCCTGGTTTCTCACTCGGCCTTCTCTGATACCACCCCAGTTGGTGGGAAAGGCTGGGAGGAAGAATGCCTTATTCCAGCTGGGTCAGGGTGGAAGTTTAGGCTCCCATATACATTTGAAAATGTATATACATTTTTAGAAAGGAAAAAACTGTATTAAAATTATGCTGATGGTAACCACTTTGAGCACCTGCTGTAATTTCAGAAGTCAAACATGACTTATATTCATCTGTTGTTATTGGTATATATTGAGTATTACAAATTTAATAGTTTTTTTCCTTTCTTAAAATGTGTGTACATTTTTGGGCACCCTTTGTATATATGTATACACACACACACACACACACACACATATGGTCTCTCATCAGAAGATACACACACACACACACACACACACACACACACGAATGAAACATCCAGGGTTTTAGGTTGTACTTAGTGGGAGGAATAAGGAGAACTCTGTCTATTCTATTGCCTATAACCAGAAGTCTCTTTAGTTTACTTTTCATACCTGAAAGAACCAGTGGGAGTCATATTACTTATATTTATTCCAGCTGTGCCATCTTAAATAATTCTTTAAGTCTCCTTTTTTCCCCTCTCTAAAATGGGGATTATACTGGCATTGGCCTCGTGGAGTTATAGTGAGGATTAAATGAATATATATATATATATATATATATATATATATAATCTATCTATCTATCTATCTATCTATCTATCTATCTATCTATCTATCTATATAGCAGCCCAATGCCAGTGGCTGGTACTAGTAAGTACTCAATAAAGTACTGACCTGTTATTATTTACAGTAGCAGAGAATAGATTCCAGGAGAAGGTATCTCAAATCCACTCCTGAATTAACCTCCTGAAATCCTACCTCTCTACTTCATGGCCCCTTAAAGTCTCAATTCTCAAGGCCCTTTTCTGCTGGTCACCATTTCTCATATCATAACAGCTCCAAGGAGTTGAAGCTTTTCACTGACTCAAGTGCTCACAGAGAGCTCTCCATGGTCTTCCCCAAAGCATGTCGTATATCAGACTTACCAAAAGTTTTAACATAATATAAGAGAAGTAACAGAGAAAATGGAACTTTAAAACTGTTTATCAATCATCACTACTCCTAAATCAGCCATGCTACAAAATCTTGATTATTTTCTATCAACTAAAGGCTCTTAAAAGTGTTTGCCCAAACCACATACCACACAGCTCTTGCAACCTATAAAGCAAAAGAAAAAAATTACAGCTATAATTTTGAAACAACATTTTCTCTTGTCCCTATAATACTAGAAACAGTGTTCCTATAACACTTCGTACTCTACAAAAAAGGAGTATTAAAACCATCTTTTAAAAAAATGTTTTTTCTATTTATTTCCCCCAAGAACTCAAACATCTTAAGGCATAATGAGATAGCTCTAATATATATAACTCTATATTCTCCAAATAAAGACACATCTTCTCTTTATGTGTCCAAGAAATATTCACAAAATGTGATTTTAAAAAGTCAATAAATTTCAAACAATAAAAATAATAGGCAACAGTATTTTTAGGCAATATTATTTTATACCTAATGCAATTAAATTAGAAATTAATAACAAAATTCTATGAACAAATCATTAAACATTTTTTGGCTCATAGAGGGAAATGAAAATGAACTGTGAAAATACATAGCAAAACGTATGAGATACAAACAAAAGCAGTCCTTGGAGGAAAATGCAAAGTACTAATTACACTAATTAAAAAAAAAAGCAAGACTGACAGTAAAAGAGTTCAATGTTCTCAAATAAAAAAATTTTTAAAAAGGACAAGAAAATAATCACAGTGATATAAAAATCATTGAATTAATAAAGAGAAAAGCAGGAATTAAAAGCTTTGAAAAAAGTGGCAGATCTGAGAAATAAATCCAAAACTTAGTTCTTAAGAAAATAAAGCAAGATAAATAAACCGTTATTTGACTGAGTTTAAAAGAATGAAATTATAAATACAAAAAGTAAGAATTTATATGAGGGAATTAAACATAGAAATAGGAGAAATTAAAAGATTCACAGGAGAATTCCTTGTATAGAACTATGAAATAAATTTGGGAACTTGGTTCAAATGAGAGATTACCAATACTGACCTCAAAATGGTTAGAAAATACAAATAGACTGATTCCCATGGGAAAAAATGGGTAAAATATTAAACAGCTACTCCCCCAAAAGCACCCTGGCACAGACATTTCACACTGAAAACTTCTATCAAACCTTTAAGAAATAAAGCCACTGTGCTTCTATGTTCTAAAGCATGGAGGGAAAAGACTTAAATTTTTAATGAAGTAAATGTAACCACAAAGATAATACCAAAAAAATAAAACTATAGCTCAATATCACCTATAAAATATTTATGTAAAAATCCTAAATAGCATATTAGCAAGCCAAATTAAGAAGTGCATTAAAAGAATAATAAAACTTCATTAAGTGATATTTACTCTAGGAATGCAAGGATTGTTCAATAATTCGCCATTTACTAGAGAAAAAATGAGATAATCATATAATCATCTCCACAAGTGCTGAAAAGCATTTGATAAAATCCAGCATCCATTTTTGTATAATAGCTATTAATAAAATAGGAATAAGGGATAAGATGGATTATTCAATAAATTGTATTGCGATAACTGGCTAGTCATGTGTAAAAAGAGAACCTGATTACTGCTTCTCACTTTATACCAAAACAAATTACAGAAGCATTAGATTAGATGTGTAAAAAAAAAAGGTAAACTCGTAAAAATATTTGAAAAAATATGAGAGAATTTCCCAAATAATCTTGAACCAGGGAAGAATTTGCTCGTACCACAGAAACACCAGGAAACCATAAAACAACAGGTTTATATATTCAACTACCTAAAAACAAAAAGAATTCTGCACAGCACTGACACTCCATAAACAAAGGAAAAGGACAAATGATAAACTTGGAAAAATTTTGATAATACATTACAGAGAATTAATTTTCCCAATCAGTAGAGTGCCTACAAATTAATAATAGCCAAAATCCAATATAAAAATGGCAAAGAACTTCAATAGTTCACAGAAAAGAAAATATAGATGGCTATTAAACACATATGTAAATAATGCATAATCTCATTCATTATACCATGTCTTACATGTCAGATTGGCAAATATAAATCATGTGGTTATACATCATGTTGGTGAGGGTTGGAGAAATAGACATTCCCATATATTATCAGTGGTAGTGAAAATTGATTTAACTTCTATTATACATTAGCCATTATGCCAAAAATACTAATGCATGTACCCTTTGATCCAGAAATTCCACCAACAGGAATTTATCCTACAAAAATATTCATAATTTATGATGTTTCACACTAACAATGGTTCACTGTAGCATCACTATATACATTTATTTAATAATTATACACTGGAAACAACCTACGTGACCATAATTAGGGAAACAATTTTCTAATTACAATAGATACATGCAATAGAATACTCAACAGCTTTTACAAAAAGAACAGCACTGTATGCAATGGTTAGGAACCATCTCGAAACACATCAAATAAAAGGGCAAAAGGCAAAACAGTGATAGTGTGATACCATTTGTTTATATAAAACAAAAATAAACCCAAAACACACATATTTAATATAGCTCTGTGTGTGTGTGTGTGTGTATGGGGGGATATATATATATATATATATATATATATATATATATA
>NW_017731459.1:3360014-3368589 GCF_001890085.2 Hipposideros armiger | reverse complement strand
GAGGGCAGTGTCACTGGCCCTCATATGTGGGATCCAAACCGGGGCCCTCTGGCATCCCAAGCCAGTTCTTAACCATCGCGCCACTCAGCCAGCCCTGGGATTCTTGAGTGTGTACTTCCAGGAGAAGGGAAGTGAGGTAAGCAGGATAGGGCAGGGATCAAAAGCTAAACAAGAATATATCTTAGCTGGAGTCTAGCTTTTGCTGGATACCTTGAGGAGCTCTGGAGTGTAAATTGTGCCATAGAGTTAGTCTCTACTTGAGACAAAGGGGCCAGGCGTTTGTACTCTTATTGGTCAGTAATTGGCTGTGAGCTGTCTCAGCGGGAGGGAGTATCTTCTTAGGAAAGGTGGCTCCTATTGGCCAAAGGCAATTCTCCTGAAAAGGGGGCAGCTCTGAGCAATTAATATTTATAATCAATCTTCAGAGCAGCTGAGAAACCAAAGTAGAAAAAGGGATCTGGGTCCAAAAGGTGTCTATTACAACTTCAGTGTACTTTTTGAAATCTGTAGTGTATGTATTTACCTCCTGAAAAAAAAAAATTACAGAAGGGCCTCTTTTTGTGGTTTGTCTAGATTCTAAATTCAGCATGAATGCCAAAATTTAAACATAAAAGTTAGCCTTAGAAATCCTTAGCAAGACTCCAATTTGGGACCACATGTTACTCAATTTTTCCACCAGTATTGGAACAAATTGTGTTTTCTTGGACAAGCACCACATGAAATAGTTGGCTTGCATTTAGGTGACCTTCTATTTGAAAAATCCACAGCTTTAAACGCTGGACTCATATTCATTGATGAAAGTCCCCAGGATACAGAGAGAAACAGAGGCAAGGGTAGATTTTTATCTCCCATCCCAGGTTCACTTCAGGACAGAATGGTAGGGGGATCAAGCATATTATTTTGTCTCTATCCTTTATTTTCCATACCAAATGGAGTTATAAATATAGTATATGTTATACAGAAAACATTATCCAGAAATTGGACAAAAGACAAAAAAGGCCAATTAAGTGACCTTTTAATATCATATTAGAGCATTTTCTAATAGACTCCCCTAAGGGTCATCTCTCTCAGGAAATGTAACTTGTTTGGTTAGCAGATGATTAGGGCCTTGATGTCTCACAACTCTGTAAAGTTAGATGTTAGCTTGTAAAAACTGGTAAGGTATGATTTCCGCCCCCTCTCTGGTAGAAAAGATAACCCAAAGGTTACAGTTTTATCGCCCTATAGGATATAAACCAGTTCCATATGTAACTCAACAATCTGATTTTAGCATTCCTTTTCCCACTGACATTTACATCCCAGTTACTCATATCCTTATCAAACTATTTTCTCTGTCTTTTGGTTCCCTCATTAATGAGTTTAAACTCTGACATGCTCACTATTCATGTGAGAATCATGCTTTTTAACTAATTTGAGAAAATATGCTTTTTCATAAATTAACAGTGTAAATGTGGTTAAGTGCACATGCAATGTAGCTTGCTATAAAAAAATACATCAGATGACAGTGAATCCCAGTGGAATAAAACACTACTTTTGTCTTGGAGGCAAGGTTGTATGTGTTTAAATCTGAGTTTGTGATTATTAGCCTTGTTGCTGAAGTAGTTGCCATACTGACATGAGTAGTGCTTTGAACAATGGCTTCACCAGGAAAGAGAATAAAAATTAAAAGTAGTCATATATTTTTCCTATTGCATTTTCTTCCAAAAATCCCCTTGGCAGAGCCCTAGGGTAGGGTTGCCAAATTTAGCAAGCAAAAATACAGAACATCTAGTTAAATTTGAACGTCAGACAAATAATTTTTAGTATAAATGGATCTCAAATATCTCAACTATTTTATCTGAAAAGCCTACCCAGGGCATCTCGAGGTTCAGATGGGGTTGGAGGAAGCAGGTGGGGGAGCAAGGTGGTCTCCAGTAGTGTCGGAAATACGAAGGATCATCGGCAGAGTTTGAGTCTTGTGCTGGGAAATACCAAGGGCCAAACCCAAGAAGTGGAATCCCGTTATCAAGTCCAAGGAGTGAAAGTTGAAGTCTTGAGTCAGGAGCTGAGTGGCACCATAAAGTGGCAAACAGCCAGAAGCAGGAATGGGGCCAGTCAGGAGAATTCACAGAGCTGCTCCAAAGGTGAATGTGTTAAAGTGGGTTTTTATTGCCCAGGGACTCTGGTAAGTTCGTCCAAATGAATGTGTTGACTAGGCATTTAAAAATTCAGTCAAAGAGGACATATTTTTTAAATTATGGGAAAATATACATAACCTAAAATTTATGGCTTTAACCATTTTTAAGTGTACAACCCAGTGACATTAAGTATACCCACCATATTATGGAACCGTCACCACTATCTCTTTCCAGAACTTTTTCATCTTCCCACATATAAAGTCTCTACTCATTAAACAATAACTCCCCAGCACCTGGTAATCTCTATTATACTTCCTGTTTCTATGAATTTGCCTATTCTAGGTACCTCATATAAGAAAAATCACACAATGTTTGTTCTTTTGTGTCAGGTTTGTCTCACTAAGAATAACGTTTTCAAGGTTCATTCATGTTGTAGCGTGTACCAGAACTTCATTATTTTTAAGGCTGAATAACATTCTATTGTATACACATACCATATTTTATTCCTTCATAAAAAGGATACATTTTGTGGACATTTTATTTTTTTAGTTTGTCTTTGTAATAGTTATTACCACATAAAAAAGCATCCCATAACTTAGTGTATGAAAATAACCTTTTAAGAAAGTTGCTCTTGAGTGTTTGGATATATTTGTCAGTTCTGCTAGTTTAGGCCAGGCTTCAGTGACCTCAGCTGGGTTGCCTGTCATATCTGTGGTACCTTCTAGGTTGGTTGGGAGCTGGCTGGTCTGGGACAACCACAGCTGAGGTGGTTTGTCTCTGCTCCATGTGGTCTCTCATTCTCCAGCAGGCTAGTCTGGGCTTGTTCACATGGAAGTAGAATGAAAAGTGTGCAAGGCATCTTTAAGCTTAAGCTTAGAACTAGCACAGTGTCACTCTTGCCTCATTCTTTTTGGTTAAAGTAAGTCACAAGGCTAGCTTCGATTCTAGGGATGGGAAACAGACACCACTATTTGATGGGAGGAGCTCAAAAATCATAGCATCCCTCCATAGATATGGAGAAAGGAATAATGACTGTCTTTGTTGTCTACCACAACCTATTAAGCTAGAAGAAAATTTGTTTGAAAGTTTGGTTTTGTACTCCCCAAATTGATCAATGGATTCAATTCAATCCCTACCAAAATTCTAACTGTGTTTTGTTTTGTTTTTTAATGAAATGGACAAGCTGATTTTAAAATTCATACGAAATTTTAAGGGACCCAGAATAGAAAAAACAATCTTGAAAAAGAAGAACAAAGTTGGAGAACTGACACTTTCCAATTTAAAAACATACTACAAAGCAATAGCAATCAGGACAGTATGGTGCTGGCATAAGAATAAAAATATAGAACAATGGGATAGGGTTGAGATTCCAGAAATAAATCTATACATTTATGGTTAATTAAAATTTAACAAGAATGCCAAGACCATTCAATGGGGAAGACAACAGTGTTTCCAACAACTGGTGCTGGCACAACTAGACATCCACATGCAAAAGAATGAATCACAAACAAACATTTTCTCAAAATAGACCTACGTATAAGAGCTTAAACTATAATACTGTTAGAAGAAAACAGCAGTAATTCTCCATGACCTCAGATTTGGCTGTAGTTACTTAGATATGACACCAAAAGCATGAGCAACAAAAGAAAAAAATAGATAAACTGGATTTCATCAAAATTAAGTCTTCTAGTATCATGCTTCAAATAACACTATCAAGAAAGTGAAGAGGTGACCCACAAACTGGGAGAATATATTTGCAAATCATATTTCTGATTAGGGACTTACACCTTGAATATATAAAGAACTCTTAACACTCAATATAAAGACATATGCCCTAATTTTAAAAATTAGCAAATGATCTGAACAGACATTTCTCCAAAGATACAGTAATACCTCAGTTTGCGAGCATAATTCATTCCAGAAACAAACTACTCGTATTGCAATACATCACTTGTTTACCAAGTTAAAATGTATTATTAGGTCGGTGCAAAAGTAACTGCGGTTTTTGCCATTACTTGTAATGGCACAAACCTTATTATGTTTGCACCAACCTTATAGAAATGTTTGCTCATCTTGTGGAACACTTGCCAACCAAGTTACTCGCAATCCAAGGTTTTACTGTATATAAATGGCCAATAAGCACATGAAAACATACTCAACATAGTCATCAGGGAAATGTACATCAAAACCACAAGATACCACTTCACACCTACCATTAATAGAATGGCTATAACAAAATAAGTCAGGTAATAACATGTTGCTGACAAAAACTAGTTACAAAAGACCACATATAGTATAATTTAATTTATCTGAAATTTCCAGAATAAGCAAATCTATAGAGACAGAAAGTAGATTATTGGTTGCTTAGGGCTAGGAGGAATGGAGGAATAGGGAGGTGATAGCTAAAAGGTACAGTTTCTTTTTGGGGTGATGAAAACCTTCTAAAATAGACTATTATGATGATTGAACATATGAGTAAATATTAAAAACCATTGAATGGTACACTTTGAATGTGTGAATTATCTGGCATTTCAATTATATATCAATACAGCTGTTATTTTTAAAAAGTCACATGCTGTATGATTCCATTGATATGAAGTGCTCTGACAGGCAAATGCATAGAGATAAAGAGTAGATTAGTGGTTGCCAGGGATCAAGGAAGGAGGGGGTCAGGAATGACTGTAATAAGGTATGGCGTTTCTTTTTGGGGTGATCTAAATGTTCTGGAATTAGAGTGGTGATGACTGCACAACATTGTGAATATACTGAAAGCCACTGGATTGAACACTTTGAAACGGTGAATTTTATGTTACAGGAATTTTATCCCAATAAAAAAGTAGCTTGTTTTATTTATTTTAGGCACTGAGAAAGAAAAATGATTGCTTATACTGCATTTAAAATAGCTCATTAAGTAACTGATCTATTCATTAAACTGAAACAAAGTGTCCCAAAAACTTTAATATCTATCTAGTTTTTCTAGCTTTTCACTGCTCTGACTTACACTAACTATAATTTCCATCACTATACATTCTTTAAACGACCACACTTACTCATGAGAAGAATAAGAGAACCAGCCACTATTCTAGACTCATGTTTTACTGTAATTATATCAAATTTGAAGAAATTTTTAAAGGCATTTACTAGACATCCAAGTGGGCTTTAATAGTTATAATTTTCAGATTAAATTCTTTGGCCTAAATATCTACTTACTTATCTACATATGTACAACAAAGGAAGAACAAATTATAGTCATTTCTGTTTTTGGAGTCCTTCCCTGGGTCCACATTATGACAAAGTTTTTTGTATTTACAAAAATCAATATGGAGTGACTTAATATCAAATTGCTGAGTAATAAATATTGTCATAGTTACATCACAGCTAAATTACAGAATGATGCATGGCGACAGAATACATCTAAATAATTATCAGCTGCTTTGTCTATGAGATGTTATGCAAATAGATTATTGCCACTTTTTCCTTAAGTAAAGCTTATTGCCTCAGAACTGTATCTATTGAAACTTACATTGCTGAATGTTTGATATACATAGATAGATATGTATATGTATGTATATGTGTGTATATATATATATATATATATATATACACACATATACATACATATATGTTTCATTGGTATCTGGGACTTAAAAGTTTCTTAAAGTTTTGAGTAAGAAACAAATTTGTTGATTTTAAAAAGTGATAATGCCCAGAATTAATAAAGATGTGGAAAAATAGGCCATGTGCATACTCTGCTGCTGAGGCTATAAATAGGTACTAAACTTTCTGGAGAACAACTTGGCTGTATGCATCTAGATTCTAAAAATGTATGTAATCTTTAACACAACATTTCTAGTTTTAGAAAAATATCCTAAGAAAATAATTGAATTAATGTGCAAAATTCCGTTTATTGTATCACTATATCTATATAAAAGAACTACCCAATAAGCAATCTTCATTTCTACCAATAAGCAGTAAGTTTGACATATTTATACAAGGAAATACTCTGTGGCGACAGATATTCACCATCATGGAAAAGTGTCCAAAATATATATTGGTGAAAAAAGGAAATCAATCAGTCTTTATTGACTAATGTCATTAAAATGATACAGACAGTATATTTTCTGAATTTTTGCAACGAGCATATATTTATAATCATAAAAATCGATAAAACTATACCTCTCTTGAAAAAAAGGATGCCTTTGCTTGCAATAATGAGTGGTTACCTCTCTCTGTCTTATCCTTTTACTACTAAACATTCTTCATATCCTGGGACTTCTTTGAGTTTCCCACTACAGTGCAAGGAGGGCAATGTAGGTATCTTCCTCATCCATAACAGCTTAAGACATGCCAGTGTCAGGCCAAAGGTCACACCAGAGAACAGCACTGATGGCCAATTCCAGTCTTTAGCCAGTTGCTCTGTTCAGGGTTCTTAGGTGGAGGGTTGCCATAATGTTTCACGGTTAAGCTTCTGTGACACTTCCCCCAAGAGTTTTAAGAAGCAAAGCATAGGTCACCCCATCATCCTCACCAAACCCTATGCCTCCCTCAGACTTGGGGACTCTCCCCATTCCCAACACCATTCTCTACTAAGCCAGTGTATCCTATCCTTCTTCTTCTCCCTCCAGGAGAATCCTGCATAAGCTCCCTTCAAGGCATCTTTAATAACAGTGTTGGCCTCATTTTATTGGGTTAGGAGGAGGAGCTAGCTGACAACTCTGTTTCCATCACAGTAAGTATCAGGATTACTGAAACTACATATTAAATGTGTTTGATCACCTGGATAAAAAGTTCATTTCACCTGTCTACTCTTAGGAGGAGAAAGTCCCATCCCTATAATTTTGTTCTATATACTCAAGGATAAATAAAAGGTAGAAGGATAGGATATTCCCAAGTTTGACATAAGCTGTGTTAGTCATAACTGTCCCTCACTTTAGCAAAAAAAACCAAAAAACCCCACAAAATTGTGGGGATATAGTAGGGAGTGGATCAAAATCAGAGAGAAATATCTCTTGTCCAAGAATTGTGTGCAAATCATGTCACTGTTCTTACACATTGTGGTACCCTCACAGTTTACTTTCAATAAATGCCTATGAAATATATGTGGAGCTAGCATTGCACAGGTTTTTAATATATATTTTACATATTGAATTGCACACCATGGTTGGATCGTGACATGCTAGATGTTTGCAAGATGGGCTCTACTATAACCAAGGAATACCCAAATCCATAAACAGATTCGCAAAAGTTCTATTTATTAAGAGGAAAATTGCATCCTACAAAGAACACCGAAGTCCATAATTCTGTAATCGAGAGTAGTATTTATGTAAGAGAAACATGTTTTAGTAATCAGGAGAAATGAAAAATGTGTAAAATTTGTCTCGAAATAGACAAGCCTAAGTGTATTTCACAAAGCTTCCAACCAAAAATGGGTTACAAACCTAAAGATTAATGCAACTGAATTCTAGGCTACAGAAATGAGCAAATCCCAGTTTTTGTAATTATCTATTATAAGCAGTGTCTCCTAGTGTGATTCTTCTCACTCACTCTGGGCAGTATGAGATTGGTAGCGTCTCCCTTGGGTGCCCATCCAGGTGCCTAGGATTTTCCCAGGTCACATTCTTCATGTGACCCCGTCATTCCCTCCTTTCCCATTGCCTCATGGGTAAACTGATAAACAGTCCCAGGATAGTGAAAAGTAAAGACTCCTTTTGTTACCTAGAGAGTAAGTGCATTTTAAGCATGAGAATGAATCTCCCTAACGAGGAAAATCTCATGTGAGAGAACAAGCTGGTATAAGGTATTTTGGTCAGGAATACCTTTAGGTGCCCCTCAAACATTGTTGTGAGTATTGCCCTATAGGGCAGGCGCCTCAGAATCTGGTTCTCTTCCCAGGTGCTACATGGAAGCCAAACACAGGCCACCCCACCAGGCGCACCAAAGTGTGTGCCCAATCTTCTCTACCCACATCATTCCCTACCAAGATAGCCTACCCCACCCCTCACACTGGAACGATTCTGCTTAAGTTTTCTCAGAGTCTTTAGAAAATGTTGGCCTCTGTTGGGGGAAGGCGTAGAGAATGCTGATCAGGGGACTGTTAGCTCTGTTAGTTTATAGGGACAGCTCAGTGGACTAGTGTTCTCATCAATAGTGATTATAAGTTTGTCACTTTCCGTATGTTTTTGGACATGGGCTCCCTCTTGTGGTTCACAGGATATGAATATGACATACAAGATACAGGAAATTATATGTACATTTTTACAGTTGCAAAGATTACTTGGCCACTGGTTGAAAGATGATTGTAGCTGAATATATATATATATATATATATATATATATATATATATATATATATATATATATATATAAAGGTTTTATTGGGGAATGGGGGAGGGAACCGCTTTGGGGCATCGGGGAAGGGGAACAGACAAGCTGCTGTCCCCCTGCTCTTCAGCCTAGTT